>NC_090934.1:1160449280-1160752311 GCF_040938575.1 Ambystoma mexicanum
GCTTTCTGGTCGTACCAATGTTTCACCAGCGCTTGCCCTGCCTTCAATTTATCACTAGCCAAGCCCATCAGAAGTACCATCCGTTTTCTGAGCCCTAGCACATAATCAACTACGTTGGTAGTAACAGGGGGTGTGGGCATCTCCCATCCCTCTTTGACGATGGCTAAGGGTCCCCGTACGGGATGACCGAACAGAAGTTCGAAGGGGCTGAAGCCAACACCCTCCTGTGGTACCTCTCGGTAGGCAAACAGTAAGCATGGTAACAGAAGATCCCATTTTCTTCTCTGAGGCTCCTCCAGAGCCCCAATCATGCTCTTTAACGTTCTGTTGAAACGTTCCACCAGACCATTGGTCTGGGGGTGGTATGCAGAAGAGAACTTGTAGGTGACCCCACATTCTTTCCACATAGCCTGCATATACTTCGACATAAAGTTGCTGCCACGATCTGACACAACTTCTTTAGGGAAGCCAACCCTAGTAAATATGCCAAGTAAAGCTTTTGCAACTGACTTGGCAGTTACAGTTTTCAATGGGATGGCCTCAGGATACCAGGTTGCATGGTCGACCAGCACCAGGATAAACCTATTGCCCGAGGATGTTTGCGGGTCAAGGGGTCCAACGATGTCGATCCCTACCCTTTCAAATGGTACCCCCACAACTGGGAGCGGTACCAACGGAGCTTGGATTGTCGCGCCAACCTTACCAGACAACTGGCAGGAGGTACAACTCCTGCAGTGACTTTCTACTTGCACCCCCATCTTGGGCCAGTAGAAGTGCATGGATAACCTTTGCTTGGTCCTCTTCATACCAAGGTGACCAGCAAGGGGAACTTCATGCGCCAACTGCAGGAGGAAGGGCCTAACAGCAAGGGGAACCACCAACCTCCTATGGTCTCCTTCTGTAGACTCTGTGGGCTCACTATACAGGAGTCCACCTTCCCAATAAATCCTATGCGTCCCAGGAGGTTCACCCTCAAGCTGGGAGCAGGCCTGTCTCCTTAGGCCTTCCAGAGATGGGCACTCACGTTGGCCTTTACTGAATTCGTCCCTATCAGGACCTCCTTCAAGTAACAAGTCTTTTAGTTCAGGATGATCGTTGGGGTCGAATACTTCAGGCATCGCCACCTCCTCGTCAGGCCAGGGCGATTGACCAACTTCCTCCACCGCAGTGGTAGGCGAGCTCGGGGGAATATTCTCTTTCCCTCGTCGTGACTTGTCGACTCCTTTCGCCTTGGGTTTCCCCTTCGGCTGGGGCGGCGTATTGGACTTGGCCAATGCTGCCCGTGCTTGAGACCGTGTGTAGGGTCTTTCGGCAGTGTCTCCTACGAGCCCTAAAGCTCTGAGATCATTACCTAACAAGACCTTTCCCGGGACGTTTCTCTGAATGCTCACTGGAATCCTGACTGCTGTACCATTTAAAGTAAGATTTACAGGTATTACGGGAAACATACGGAGGGGGCCGTCAGCCAACTTAGTGGGCATCAGAGTAGCTCTGGCAACTTCCTCTGAGTCTACCAAGGTAGAATCCACTACAGTGCGACTGCACCCACTATCCCTAAGAGCTGGAGTATCCACTCCATTGATCAGCACACTGTCTTTAAAGTAGTGCTTGGTATTATCCGGAATCCTAGCATAAGCCTCTGTGACTTTAGGCTCCCAGGAACCCAGGGACACTAAAACTACCTCAGCCTCTATCCCGCTGGGAAATGAGTCTGAGGAGAAGGATGCTCCTGTAATCTCTTCTTCCTCGTAGGAGGAGAAGGCCAGATTAGCGGAGTGGACCCCCAAAGGTCTAACCTTACAACGGGGATCCCCCTTCACGTGGTCAGTTGCTCCACAAGCAAAACAAGATCCATTGGGTCTGTTTACATAGGGAGGCTTATTGTAACCAGAGTTTTGTTTCGGAGGCTGACCTCCACTACCCTGTGAGTTCTCTTGTGTCCTACCCTTATTTTTCTTTTTGTGGCCCTTATGGGAAGAAGATTTAGCAGATTCTCCACCCTCCATATCTTTGGACTTTTTCCCTTCCTCCTGCTTACCAGGATGAGTTTTGTCCTCATGGGACACTCGATGTGACACCCATAAGTCTGCTGCAATGGCCAGCTTCTTAGGATCTATCTCCTTCGAATCGGCCAAATGCTGCTTAAGCTCCGGGGAAGAAGAAGCAAAAATGTGTTCCAGCATGACAAGATTTATCATGCCTTCGAAGGTAGAAACCTTATAACCTTCGACCCAGCCAGTTAAGTTTTTCAAGGATTCAGTGACATAAGATACCCAAGTACCACCTTCCTTTTTCTTATACTCTCTGAAACGTTTCAAATATTGGGCCGGAGTCTTCCCAAACTTTAAAATGAGAGTTTGCTTTAACATTGCGAAATCAGCTCGCTCAGCCTTCGACATTTCCATAATGGCACTACAGCCAGAATGGGGCAGTCTGCTGAGTAACCATGCAATCTTATCAGCATTGTCAACTTGTTGAACTTCGCATGCATACTCAAACGCATTCAGCCAGTCCATAATGTCATTCCTTTCTTCATACACACTGAGCAGATCTTTCGGAAACCGTGGATGAGAGGAAGCCCCAGACCCATGTCCAGGACCCTTGGACCCATTTGCAAACTGAAGCTTGGCCAGTTCCAACTGGTGATCCCTGTCTTTTTGTTTTTCTGCCTGTTCGATTTTTAGTTTGGCTATGCTGAATTCAAGCTCCTGCTGCCTAAACCGCAGCTCTTGCTTCTTGAATTCAAGCATAGCCTCCCCATCAACACTGGCAGAGGAAACATTAGACATCACATCCTCCCTGTCCTCGTGGTCGCGATGGATCAGTGCAGCGGCAGAACCGTCGGTTCTACCAGTGAGAGCAGCCCCACCACCTTCTGCACTGTCCTCAGAAGTTATAGCGTCAAGCTGCACTTCTTGCCACGCCACGATTCTTTGAATCATTTCCAATTTCGTGCCTTGAGAGGAAACACCTCTCTCCGCACACATCTTCTTCAATGTTTCTGATTTGGAAGCATTTAAAGTTAACAAGGTATTTGTTTCCATACTGTTAGATAGGACTATGGCCTTTTTAAAGTTATACTACAACAATTCACTACGTGTCCTGGTTGGAATAACCTGAAATGCCTTAGTTCGTGCGCAACACTGGATACCTTCAGTCGTATCCCACCGCTGTACACCAATTTGTTAAGACGGATTTCTGAACTCTGTCCTGGTGGCGCAGAAGTTCAGAAGGCCAACCTAATTACTTGGAACAGGGTAACCTCTGGACGAGCCAGACCAATCAAGGTAGCGATCGCGGCGGTCAAGACTAGGTCTCAAGAGGGGTGAGGGTGACTGAAAGCCCGCAATGAGCACACAAAGCAAGAGCGCTTACAAACTACTCCAAACAGTTGTTATATCAAAAATATATACACATTTATTTTAAGGCCTTTAAAATAATGACTGTAGCGAGAAAATAACAATATCACAATATTAAGCCAACACATACCATATCAACACAATATATATACAAATACGACAGTCGCAAGCGTTATATGCACGAAATGTGTAGTCCACCTGAAAGGGAAGGAAAACAGGCAGTGCGATAATGCTTTAGACTCAGTTCGCCTTCAGAGGCACCTAACTAGATGGAAGTCCGAGCCCTGCGAAGAGTGGAGCCTTGTGCTCAAAGTACCTGCACACGCTGGTGCCAACGGGCAAAAGGAGAAGCTCTTCGGAGGAAGTCAGGCAGTTCGGGTTAGTGCACAACAGTAGAAGAACAGGTTCCGCGACTCAAGCGCAGCCTCCACAGTGAGCAGAAGCAGAGCGCGAGTACGGACAAAAGGGTGCTGTTTTTACACAGCGGGGAAAAGCAATGGGCTACTGCAGGAGGGCGACCAGATCCTAGCTATACTACTCACCGGTCCCCGATGCAAGCAGACCCAGGCTTCTCCACGTTAGCTTCAGCAGCTGGCAGGTTCAGAAGAGCCGGGAATGCCTCGTCGTCGTGTAGAGAAAAAAGACGTCCCAATCGAAGAAACCTGCACAGTTTTGTCACCACAGCAGGGCAACCGAGCGGCCGTGTGTATCTGAGCCAAATGTACACTACTCACTTCAGACTTGGGAACGCCAAGTGTACGAAGCGTGTGAGAGTGACCAGGACTCGAAATACAACACAACCTGGCGGCGGTTACAGAGCAAGACTCCCTTGTAAGCTGGTCAGTCAACTGGATGGCCCAGAGACGCTTCCGAAGGCTTACTGGCAGGAGATGATGAAGTCGCCGAGAATAGCTGTTCCTGCTATTCCAAAGGTCGAAGCACCAGTACAGGCCTTCTGGTTCGATCAAAGGTGAAAAGGGTTTCAAAAGGCGACAGCAGTGCAGAGCAGAAGTCTTTCAGCGGGTCACCAGTGATTCCTCGGTCCAGCCTCTTGTTTGCAGGATACTTGGCTCCTGTATTCCTTCGTTCGTGAGAACTCAGGAGATCGACATGGTAGTGGTGTTTCCAGCCCCCTCTTATCCACGGTTCCCTTCGCGCCAAAATGGAGGGGAGCCAATGGGAGATCCGCTCATCAACACACACACCATTCGTGGACCAATCACGGACCACGGTGGTCCCAGGCATTCACACTACCCTAGACTCTCTGGCACCCAGGATGTGTATTGGGACCAGACATCCCAGCCCACACCCTGGAGGCACACAAAAGACATGTAGAAGCCCGCGAAAGCATCCGTGTTTCGCGGGAAAGTACATGCCCAAATAAGGAAGGCCCCGGGTCGGCTCGACCTGGGGAAGGTGAAGGGAGCAAGACGGTCAGCGGACAGGACAAAGGAGCCTCGTGGTCTGGCCATTTTGGGAGCCAGGCCACCATTTTGGGTTAAGCGCAAAAAACGTGCTTAGAACGCCAAAAGGAGCTCAAAATACAAAGGAACGATTGCTGCCACCATTCCCGTCCCTGAATTACTTGCACCGATCAAATACCATCCTAAACGAGTATCTAGGGCCTGTAGAAGGCTAGAGACCCAAGAGAGCTGTAACTTAGCTTACAGTGCCCTCTTGTGTCATGTTGCACTAAAGCCGCAACATGATAAAAGAAACTACGGGAAACAGCGTTCCCCGGTACTGACTGTCTTAAGAGCATGTCAGTTTCCCCATAAGAAGGTTGCACTTCTCTGGCAAAGTCAAGAACAAGGTGAAAAACAACAGCAAAAAGTTTAGGGGTTGCCACATGGAAGGAAAATTACCTACAATTACGAATTCTTTCCTAACAGTTTTAGAAGCATTAAGATATCACATCTCATGCTATAGGAAGGGTCTCAGGTTTGGAATGGGAAGGAGTTGGATACACATCTCATGTTATAGGAAGGATCTCAGGTTTGGTATTAGAAGCATTGTGATATCACATATCATGCTATAGGAAGGGTCTCAGGATTGGAATGGGAAGGAGTTGGATATCACATCTCATGCTAAAGGAAAGATCTCAGGTTTGGAAGGGGAAGGATTTGGATCTCACATCTCATGTTTTAGGACGGGTGTCAGGTTTGGTATTAGAAGCATTGAGATATCACATCTCATGGTATAGGAAGGGTCTCAGGATTGGAATGGGAAGGAGTTGGATATCACATCTCAAGCTATCTCAGGATTGGAATGGGAAGGAGTTTGATATCACATCTCATGCTATCGGAAGGGTCTCAGGTTTGGAATGGGAAGGAGTTGGATATCACATCTCATGTTATAGGAAGGATCTCAGGTTTGGTATTAGAAGCATTGAGATATCACATCTCATGCTATAGGAAGGGTCTCAGGATTGGAATCGGAAGGAGTTGGATACCACATCTCATGCTATAGGAAGGGTCTCAGGTTTGGTATAAGCATTGAGATATCCAATCTCATGCTATAGGAAGGGTCGCAGCATTGGAATCGGAAGGAGTTCTATTTGACATCTCATGCCATAGGAAGGGTCTCAGGTTTGGTATAAGCATTGAGATATCACATCTCTGCTATCGGAAGGGTCTCAGGATTGGAATGGGAAGGAGTTGGATATCACATCTCATGCTAAAGGGAGGGTCTCAGGTTTGGAAGGGGAAGGATTTGGATATCACATCTCATGTTATAGGAAGGATCTCAGGTTTGGTATTAGAAGCATTGAGATATCACATCTCATGCTATCGGAAGGATCTCAGGTTTGGTATTATAGGCATTGAGATATCACATCTCATGCTATCAGAAGGGTCTCAGGATTGGAATGGGAAGGAGTCGGATATCACATCTCATGCTAAAGGGAGGGTCTCAGTTTTGGTATTAGAAGCATTGAGATATCACATCTCATGTTATAGGAAGAATCTCAGGTTTGGTATTAGAGGCATTGAGATATCACATCTCATGCTATAGGAAGGGTCTCAGGATTGGAATGGGAAGGAGTTGGATATCACATCTCATGCTAAAGGAAGGGTCTCAGTTTTGGTAGAAGCATTGAGATATCACATCTCCTGGTATAGGAAGGGTCTCAGGATTGGAATGGGAAGGAGTTGGATATCACATCTCATCCAATAGGAAGGATCTCAGGATTGGAATGGGAAGGATTTGGATGTCACATCTCTTGCTATAGGAAGGGTCTCCGGTTTTTTATTAGAAACATTGAGATATCACATCTCATGCTATAGGAAGGGTTTCAGGATTGGAATGGGAAGGAGTTGGATATCCCTTCTCATGCTATAGGAAGGGTCTCAGGTTGGAATGGGAAGGAGTTGGATATCACATCTCATGTTATAGGAAGGGTCTCAGTATTTGAATGGGAAGGATTTGGATATCACATCTCTTGCTATAGGAAGGGTCTCAGGTTTTTTATTAGAAACATTGAGATATCACATCTCATGCTATAGGAAGGGTTTCAGGATTGAAATGGGAAGGATTTGGATATCACATCTCATGCTAAAGGAAGGGTCTCAGGTTTGGAAAGGGAAGGATTTAGTTTAGTTTAGTTTAATTTATTATTTGTATAGCGCCGCCTGGCCCTGGGGCATCCAGGCGCTTGAGATGAATACAACAAGATTAATACAACAGTACAATATAATAAAATATGGTCTTAGGGGACCAGTAACAGAGATTGAGGGAGTTGTCAATCAGTTTCAATTACAGATAGTTACATATATGGTATAGCATGGTCAAGGTGGATGAGAGCAATACATTTGGGACATTATCACGCAGTTAGAGGTAATGTACAGACCGATATACATATTTACAAATTTACAGTCTTGGTGCATGCTAGTAAGGTAGGGCTAGGTAGTTTACGTTTCTTTGGATAGAAGCCATGTTTTGGTGTTGTGTCTAAATCTGTGAAAGGACGGTTCTGATCTCAGCTCGAGTGGAAGTGAATTCCAGAGTTTGGAGGCAAGCACGGGGAAGCTAGAGCCACCTGCTTTTTGGAGCTTAAATCTTGGGATATTTAAGCAGTGTGTTTGAGCTGATCTGGTAGGGCACGCTGGGGTGTGGTGAGTGAGGTTGTCGGATAGGTATCTGGGTGCTTGGTTAGCTAGGCATTTGTGTGTGAGTGAGATGGTTTTATATTCAATTCTTTGTGGTATGGATAGCCAATGGCAGGAGCGTCTGGCGTCCGAAATGTGTTCATGTTTAGGTATGTTCAGGGCTGCTCGCAAGGCGTTGTTTTGTACGACTTGTAGTTTGTTAATGTTTTTCTGACTGGTGCCCAAGTATAGGGCATTGCAGTAGTCGACTTTGGAGAGGACTAGCGCTCTGGCTAAGGTGGTGCAGTTGGATGGTGAGAGGTAAGGTCTGCTGGCATTGATGAGCTTACAGGTGTAAGCAGTGGCGGATGAGATGGAATTGATCTGTCTTGTCAGTGTGAGGGAGGAGTCGAGGTAGATTCCTAGGGTTTTGACGCTGTTAGAGACGATGATGTTATTGCCGTCTATAGTGAATGCCTGATAGAGTTTGTCGAGTTTATTAAGTCTGGGTTGGGAACCTAGGAGAAGAAGCTCGGTCTTGTCGTCATTGAGGCATAGGCCATGCTTGGCCATCCATTCTTGGATAATGGAGTAAATGTTGTTGAGAGCAGTGAGGTCGGTGGAGTAGTCGCCTGTTAAAGGGATCAGTATTTGGGTGTCATCTGCGTAGTTGGTGTAGATGACACCCAAGCGGTCCAATATGTCAAAGAGGGGTTTCGTGAACACATTGTATAGAGTGGGGGAGACGCAGGAGCCCTGGGGGACACCGCAAGTGACTGGGGCTGGGTTGGCAGAGGCTGTGGGTGCGAAGACTCTCATGGATCTGTTGTTAAGGAAGGATTGGATCCATGCGTTGGCATTATCTGAGAATTTGGCTGCTGAGGATAGATGTTTGCAGAGGATGTCGTGGTTGACCAGGTCGAAGGTGGCCGATAAGTCAAGAAGGAGAAGGAGGACCAGTTTGCCATTGTCTTTAATGTTGTCCATCTGTGTCTTAAGGTCAATCAGGGCGGTCTCAGTGCCGTGTTTGGGGCGGAATCCTGATTGTCTGAGTCCCAGTAAGTTATTTTTCTCAAGGTGGTTCTGTATCTGGAGATAGGCAGCTCTGTCAAGGATTTTTAGTAGGAAGGGTACAGTCGTAATGGGTCTGTAGTTGGTGGGGACATTTGGGTCAAGGGTGGGCTTCTTAAGTAAAGGAAGAACCCAGGAGTCCTTGAGGTTGTTGGGCACTACGTTGGATGTGAAAGATGAATTGTTGAGGGAAGTGATGAAAGGAGCAAGTTGTTTGGCTGCATCTTTAATGACTGGGGCCGGGCAAGTGTCACCTTGGCATTTGGATGGTTTAAGAGAGTAGATTATTTCTTCAACCTCTTTGATGGTTATGGTGGAAAACTCAAAGAGGTTAATGTCATCATTTTGGGGGGTGGTGTAGGTGTGTGTAGAGGGGGTGATGTTATCAGTGAGGGTGAGGCTTTCTTTCTTTGTCAGGATTTTGGCTTGTAGCGTGGCAATTTTGCCTAGGAGTGCTTCCTGAATGTTCGTGCACCAGTGGATGTCTTTGTTGCAAGTGTCTGGAATGGGGGAGGGTGATTCGAGTTCTCTCAGGATATTGAAGAGCTCTTTGGCATTGGATTTGGCGTTGCAGATTCTTTCATTGTACATGTTTTTTTTAGACTGGATGATGGCTGACTTATAGATGTTCGAGGCCAGTGCGTAAGATGTCTTATTAATAGTGGATGGTGACTGTTTCCATGCTAATTCAGCTTGTCTTTTGGATTTGCAGAGTGTTTTTAGTTCGGGGGTGAACCAAGAATTGAGGTGTGCGCGTGGTTTGGCTTTCCGAAACTTGAGTGGTGCTATGGTGTTAATGGCCTTAAGGATGGTTGTGTTGTATAACTCTACTAGTTCAGTAGGGTTGGTCATGGTGGGTGAGAAGTCGATGATGGGTTGGAGTAACGGGAGGAGTTTCTCTACTGTGATATTTTCGTTGTTTCTTGTGAGTGTGGGTGGGGCATAGGGGGAAGGCCCTGGTGTTTGAGTGCCTTTGTTGATGGTGAAGGTAATGAGGTGGTGATCGGTCCAAGCGCATGGAGTGTTGGAAAGGATGGTGGTGTTGCAGTTAAGGTCAGCTATACAGTCAAGGATTCGGCCTTTGTTGTGTGTGGGTTGTGCGATATGGTGGGTGAGTCCTAATTCTGAAATGGTGTTGGCGACAGTGTTAGCTTTGTCATCTTTCTCATCATTGAGACCTAGATTAAAGTCTCCTAGGATGAGTAGTCGAGAGTTAGGTTTGATATTGTTAGAGAGTAAAAGGGCTATGTCGTCATTAAAGGATAGTATAGGGCCTGGCGGTCTGTAAATGAGGTGGATGGTGATTGTGCTTGTGTGCGTTGTGGATAGTTTGACGGTGAGTAGTTCCGCTGATGGCAGGGATTGGTTTTGTATGTGTCTTATGTTGATGGAGCTTTTTGCAATAATGGCTACTCCACCACCTTTAGCTGTTTGTCTGTCTGCACGGTAGATGGTATAGTCATTGGGTATAGCAAGTGATAGAGAGGGGCCAGACGCTGGGTGGAGCCAGGTCTCTGTAATAGCTATGAAGTCGAGATCATTGATGGAGATAATGTCGGCTATGTCTAGGGCATGGGCGACTACAGATCTCGCATTGATGAGCGCACCTTTGATGGTTTCGGTGGTGATGCATGGTTTGGATATCATATCTCATGTTATAGGACGGGTCCCAGGTTTGGTATTAGAAGCTTTGAGATATCACATCTCATGCTATAGGAAGGGTCTCAGGATTGGAATGGGAAGGAGTTGGCTATCACATCTCATGCTAAAGGAAGGGTCTCAGGTTTGGTATAAGCATTGAGATATCACATCTCTGCTATCGGAAGGGTCTCAGGATAGGAATGGGAAGGACTTAGATATCACATCTGATGCTATAGGGAGGGTCTCAGTTTTGATATTAGAAGCATTGAGATATCACATTTCATGCTATCGGAAGGGTCTCAGGATTGGAATGGGAAGGAGTTGGATATCACATCTCAAGCTATCTCAGGATTGGAATGGGAAGGAGTTTGATATCACATCTCAAGCTATAGGAAGGGTCTCAGGTTTGGAAGGGGAAGGATTTATATCTCACATCTCATGTTTTAGGACGGGTCTCAGGTTTGGTATTAGAAGCATTGAGATATCACATCTCATGGTATAGGAAGGGTCTCAGGATTGGAATGGGAAGGAGTTTGATAGCACATCTCAAGCTATAGGAAGGTCTCAGGTTTGGAAAGGGAAGGATTTGGATTTCACATCTCATGTTATAGGATGGTTCTCATGTTTGGTTTTAGAAGCATTGAGATATCACACCACATGCTATCTGAAGGGTCTCAGGTTTGGAAAGGGAAGGATTTGGATTTCACATATGTTATTGGATGGTTCTCAGGTTTGGTTTTAGAAGCATTAAGATATCACATCTCATGCTATAGGAAGGGTCTCAGGTTTGGAATGGGAAGGAGTTGGATACACATCTCATGTTATAGGAAGGATCTCAGGTTTGGTATTAGAAGCATTGTGATATCACATATCATGCTATAGGAAGGGTCTCAGGATTGGAATGGGACGGAGTTGGATATCACATCTCATGCTAAAGGAAAGATCTCAGGTTTGGAAGGGGAAGGATTTGGATCTCACATCTCATGTTTTAGGACGGGTGTCAGGTTTGGTATTAGAAGCATTGAGATATCACATCTCATGGTATAGGAAGGGTCTCAGGATTGGAATGGGAAGGAGTTGGATATCACATCTCAAGCTATCTCAGGATTGGAATGGGAAGGAGATTGATATCACATCTCATGCTATCGGAAGGGTCTCAGGTTTGGAATGGGAAGGAGTTGGATATCACATCTCATGTTATAGGAAGGATCTCAGGTTTGGTATTAGAAGCATTGAGATATCACATCTCATGCTATAGGAAGGGTCTCAGGATTGGAATCGGAAGGAGTTGGATACCACATCTCATGCTATAGGAAGGGTCTCAGGTTTGGTATAAGCATTGAGATATCACATCTCTGCTATCGGAAGGGTCTCAGGATTGGAATGGGAAGGAGTTGGATATCACATCTCATGCTAAAGGGAGGGTCTCAGGTTTGGAAGGGGAAGGATTTGGATATCACATCTCATGTTATAGGAAGGATCTCAGGTTTGGTATTAGAAGCATTGAGATATCACATCTCATGCTATCGGAAGGATCTCAGGTTTGGTATTATAGGCATTGAGATATCACATCTCATGCTATCAGAAGGGTCTCAGGATTGGAATGGGAAGGAGTCGGAAATCACATCTCATGCTAAAGGGAGGGTCTCAGGTTTGGTATTAGAAGCATTGAGATATCACATCTCATGTTATAGGAAGAATCTCAGGTTTGGTATTAGAGGCATTGAGATATCACATCTCATGCTATCAGAAGGGTCTCAGGATTGGAATGGGAAGGAGTCGGATATCACATCTCATGCTAAAAGGGAGGGTCTCAGGTTTGGTATTAGAAGCATTGAGATATCACATCTCATGTTATAGGAAGAATCCCAGGTTTGGTATTAGAGGCATTGAGATATCACATCTCATGCTATAGGAAGGGTCTCAGTTTTGGTAGAAGCATTGAGATATCACATCTCATGCTATAGGAAGGGTCTCAGGATTAGAATGGGAAGGAGTTGGATATCACATCTCATGCTAAAGGAAGGGTCTCAGTTTTGGTAGAAGCATTGAGATATCACATCTCATGCTATAGGAAGGGTCTCAGGATTGGAATGGGAAGGAGTTGTATATGACATCTCATGCCGTAGGAAGGGTCTCAGGTTTGGTATAAGCATTGAGATATCACTTCTCATGCTATAGGAAGTGTCTCAGGATTGGAATGGGAAGGAGTTGGATATCACATCTCATGTTATAGGAAGGATCTCAGGATTGGAATGGGAAAGATTTGGATGTCACATCTCTTGCTATAGGAAGGGTCTCAGGTTTTTTATTAGAAACATTGAGATATCACATCTCATGCTATAGGAAGGGTTTCAGGATTGGAATGGGAAGGAGTTGGATATCACATCTCATCCAATAGGAAGGATCTCAGGATTGGAATGGGAAAGATTTGGATGTCACATCTCTTGCTATAGGAAGGGTCTCAGGTTTTTTATTAGAAACATTGAGATATCACATCTCATGCTATAGGAAGGGTTTCAGGATTGGAATGGGAAGGAGTTGGATATCCCTTCTCATGCTATAGGAAGGGTCTCAGGTTGGAATGGGAAGGAGTTGGATATCACATCTCATGTTATAGGAAGGGTCTCAGGATTGGAATGGGAAGGATTTGGATATCACATCTCTTGCTATAGGAAGGGTCTCAGGTTTTTTATTAGAAACATTGAGATATCACATCTCATGCTATAGGAAGGGTTTCAGGATTGGAATGGGAAGGATTTGGATATCACATCTCATGCTAAAGGAAGGGTCTCAGGTTTGGAAGGGGAACGATTTGGATATCATATCTCATGTTATAGGACGGGTCCCAGGTTTGGTATTAGAAGCTTCGAGATATCACATATCATGCTATATGAAGGGTATCAGGATTGGAATGGGATGGAGTTGGATATCACATCTCATGCTAAAGGAAGGGACTCAGGTTTGATAGAAGCATTGAGATATCACATCTCATGCTATAGGAAGGGTCTCAGGATTGGAATGGGAAGGAGTTGGATATCACATCTCATGCCATAGGAAGGGTCTCAGGTTTGGTATAAGCATTGAGATATCGCATCTCTGCTATCGGAAGGGTCTCAGGATAGGAATGGGAAGGACTTAGATATCACATCTCATGCTATAGGGAGGGTCTCAGTTTTGATATTAGAAGCATTGAGATATCACATTTCATGCTATTGGAAGGGTCTCAGGATTGGAATGGGAAGGAGTTGGATATCACATCTCAAGCTATCTCAGGATTGGAATGGGAAGGAGTTTGATATCACATCTCAAGCTATAGGAAGGGTCTCAGGTTTGGAAGGGGAAGGATTTGGATCTCACATCTCATGTTTTAGGACGGGTCTCAGGTTTGGTATTAGAAGCATTGAGATATCACATTTCATGGTATATGAAGGGTCTCAGGATTGGAATGGGAAGGAGTTGGATATCACATCTCAAGCTATCACAGGATTGGAATGGGAAGGAGTTTGATATCACATCTCAAGCTATAGGAAGGGTCTCAGGTTTGGAAAGGGAAGGATTTGGATTTCACATCTCATGTTATAGGATGGTTCTCATGTTTGGTTTTAGAAGCATTGAGATATCACATCTCATGCTATCGGAAGGGTCTCAGGTTTGGAAAGGGAAGGATTTGGATTTCACATATGTTATTCAATGGTTCTCAGGTTTGGTTTTAGAAGCATTAAGATATCACATCTCATGCTATAGGAAGGGTCTCAGGTTTGGAATGGGAAGGAGTTGGATACACATCTCATGTTATAGGAAGGATCTCAGGTTTGGTATTAGAAGCATTGTGATATCACATATCATGCTATAGGAAGGGTCTCAGGATTGGAATGGGAAGGAGGTGGATATCACATCTCATGCTAAAGGAAAGATCTCAGGTTTGGAAGGGGAAGGATTTGGATCTCACATCTCATGTTTTAGGACGGGTGTCAGGTTTGGTATTAGAAGCATTGAGATATCACATCTCATGGTATAGGAAGGGTCTCAGGATTGGAATGGGAAGGAGTTGGATATCACATCTCAAGCTATCTCAGGATTGGAATGGGAAGGAGTTTGATATCACATCTCATGCTATCGGAAGGGTCTCAGGTTTGGAATGGGAAGGAGTTGGATATCACATCTCATGTTATAGGAAGGATCTCAGGTTTGGTATTAGAAGCATTGAGATATCACATCTCATGCTATAGGAAGGGTCTCAGGATTGGAATGGGAAGGAGTTGGATATCACATCTCATGCTATAGGAAGGGTCTCAGGTTTGGTATAAGCATTGAGATAGCCCATCTCATGCTATAGGAAGGGTCTCAGCATTGGAATCGGAAGGAGTTGTATTTGACATCTCATGCCATAGGAAGGGTCTCAGGTTTGGGATAAGCATTGAGATATCACATCTCTGCTATCGGAAGGGTCTCAGGATTGGAATGGGAAGGAGTTGGATATCCCATCTCGTTATAGGAAGGGTCTCAGGTTTGGTATTAGAAGCATTGAGATATCACATCTCATGCTATAGGAAGGGTCTCAGGATTGGAATGGGAAGGACTTGAATATCACATCTCATGTTATAGCAAGGGTCTCAGGTTTGGTATTAGAAGCATTGAGATATCACATCTCATGCTATAGGAAGGGTCTCAGGATTGGAATGGGAAGGACTTGGATATCACATCTCATGATAAAGGAAGGGTCTAAGGTTTGGAAGGCGAAGGATTTGGATATCACATTTCATGTTATAGGACCGGTCTCAGGTTTGGTATTAGAAGCATTGAGATATCACATCTCATGCTATAGGAAGGGTCTCAGAATTGGAATGGGAAGGAGTTGGATATCAGATCTCAAGCTATAGGAAGGGTCTCAGGATTGGAATGGGAAGGAGTTTGATATCACATTTCATGCCATGGTATGGGTCTCAGGTTTTGTAGAAGCATTGGGATATCACAACTCATGCTATCGGAAGGGTATCAGGATTGGATTTGGAAGGAGTTGGATATCCCATCTCATGCTATAGGAAGGGTCTCAGGTTGGAATGGGAAGGAGTTGGATATCACATCTCATGTTATAGGAAGGGTATCAGGATTGGAATGGGAAGGACTTGGATATCACATCTCATGCTATAGGAAGGCTATCAGGTTTGGAAGGGGAAGGAGTTGGATATCACATTTCATGTTAGAGGTAGGATCTCAGGTTTGGTATTAGAGGCATTGAGATATCACATCTCATGCTATCGGAAGGATCTCAGTATTGGAATGGGAAGGAGTTGGATATCACATCTCATGCTAAAGGGAGGGTCTCAGGATTGGAAAGGGAAGTAGTTGGATATCACATTTCATGTTAGAGGAAGGATCTCAGGTTTGGTATTAGAAGCATTGAGATATCACATCTCATGCTATAGGAAGGGTCTCAGGATTGGAATGGGAAGGAGTTTTATATGACATCTCATGCCATAGGAAGGATCTCAGGTTTGGTATTTGAAGCATTGAGACATCACATCTCATGTTATAGGAAGGGTCTCAGGATTGGAATGGGAAGGAGTTGGATATCGCATCTCATGCTATAGGAAGGGTCTCAGGTTTGGTATAAGCATTGAGATGTCACATCTCATGCTATAGGAAGGGTCTCAGGTTTGGTATAAGCATTGAGATATCACATCTCTGCTATCGGAAGGGTCTCAGGATTGGAATGGGAATGAGTTGGATATCCCATCTTATGTTATAGGAAGGGTCTCAGGTTTGGTATTAGAAGCATTGAGATATCACATCTCATGCTATAGGAAGGGTCTCAGGATTGGAATGGGAAGGACGTGAATATCACATCTCATGCTATAGGGAGGCTCTCACGTTTGGAAAGGGAAGGAGTTGGATATCACATTTCATGTTAGAGGTAGGATCTCAGGTTTGGTATTAGAGGCATTGAATATCACATCTCATGCTATCAGAAGGGTCTCGGGATTGGAATGGGAAGGAGTTGGATATCACATCTCATGCTAAAGGGAGGGTCTCAGGTTTGGAAGGGGAAGGATTTTGATATCACATCTCATGTTATAGGAAGGATCTCAGGTTTGGTATTAGAAGCATTGAGATATCACATCTCATGCTATCGGAAGGATCTCAGGTTTGGTATTAGAGGGTGTTAAGACGGATTTCTGAACTCTGTCCTGGTGGCGCAGAAGTTCAGAAGGCCAACCTAATTACTTGGAACAGGGTAACCTCTGGACAAGCCAGACCAATCAAGGTAGCGATCGCGGCGGTCAAGACTAGGTCTCAGGAGGGGTGAGGGTGACTGAAAGCCCGCAATGAGCACACAAAGCAAGAGCGCTTACAAACTACTCCAAACAGTTGTTTATATCAAAAATAGATACACATTTATTATAAGGCCTTGAAACTAATAACCACAGTAAAAGCAGCAATATACAACGATATTAAACCAACACATACACTATCCACCCAATATATATACAGAATACACAGTTTCACAGCATTAGCAGCACGAAATATGTTATCCACCTGCAGGGGAAGGAAAACAGGCAGTGCGAACCAATGCGTGTGATATGTCCGCCTTCTGAGGCCCCTAACTGGATGGTAGTCCAATCCCTACGAAGAGTGGAGCCTAGCGCTCAAAAGTACCTGCACACGCCGGTGCCAATGGGCAGAAGGTGAAGCTCTTCGGAGGACGTTGGACAGCTCTGTAGGGCGCCCTAATGAAGGAGAACACGGTCCGCGACTCTAGCGCAGCCTCCACTGTGAGGCAGAAGCAGGGCGCGAGTACGGACAAGGGGTGCTGTATTTACAGCGGAGAAAAGCAAGGGGCACTGCAGGAGGGCGACCAGATCCTAGCTAATCTACTCACCGGTCCCCGAAGCAAGCAGGCCCGAGCTTCTCCTCGATAGATGCAGCTTCTGGCAGGTTCTGAAGAGCAGGGAACGTCTCGTCGTCGTGCAGAGTAAAAAGACGTCCCGATCGAAGAAACAAGCACAGTTTTGTCGCCACAGCAGGGCAACGGAACGGCCGGGTGTATTCAAGCCAAACGAGCACTGCTCACCTCTAGCTTAGGGTTGCTAAGCAAACGAAGCGTGTGAGCGTGCCCCGGACTCAGAATACCACCCAACCTGTCGGCGATTACAGAGCAGGACTCCTTAGTAAGCTGGTCAGTCAACTGGATGGCCCAGAGACACTTCCGAAGGCTTACGGCAGGAGTTGATGAAGGTGCCGGGAATAGCTGGTCCTGCTATTCCAATAGGTCGAAGCGCCAGTACAGGCCTTCTTGTTCGATCTTAGGTGGAAAGGGCTTCACCGGACGACAGCAATGAGGAGCAGAAGTTCTTCAGGGGGTCACCAGCGATTCCTCGGTCCAGCCTCGTGTTCGCAGGATACTTGGCTCCTGTATCCCTGGGTTCGTAAGAACTCAGGAGATCGACATGGTAGTGGTGTTTCCAGCTCCCTCTTATCCACGGTTCCCTTCGCGCCAAAACGGAGGGGAGCCAATGGGAGATCCGCTCCTCAACACACATACCATACGTGGACCAATCACGGACCACAGTGGTCCCAGGCATTCACACCACCCTAGACTCTCTGGCACCCAGGATGTGTATTGGGACCAGACAGCCCAGCCCACATCCTGGGGGCACTCAAACGACATGTAGAAGCCCGCGAAAGCAACCGTGTTTCGCGGGAAACTACATGCCCAAATAAGGAAGGCCCCGGGTCGCCTGACCCGGGGGAAGGTAAAGGGGGCAAGACGGACAGTGGACGAGACAAAGGAGCCTCGTGGTCCGGCCATTTTGGGTAGCCGGGCCACCCTTTTGTGTTCGCGGCAAAAAGGTGCTCAGAACGGCAAAAGGAGCTCAAAATAAACCAAATGATCGCTGCCACCAGCCCAGTCCCTGAATGACTTGCACCGATCCAAAAACCATCCTACAAGAGTGTCTAGGGTCTGTAGAAGGCTAGAGACCCAAGAGAGCTGTAACTTAGCTTACAGTGCCCTCTTGTGTCGTGTTGCACTAAAATGGCGACACGATAAAAGAAACTACGGGAAACAGCGTTCCCCGGTACTGACTGTCTTAAGGGCATGTCAGTTTCCCCGTAAGAAAGGAGCGAAAGCCCAGAGGAGTACGGCAGAAGGCTGCACTTCTCTGGCAAAGTCAAGAAAACAGGTTGAAAACAATAGCAAAAAGTTTAGGGGTTGCCACATGGAAGGAAAGTTCCCTACAATAACGAAATCTTTCCTAACACTCGCCCCTCCCAGACTATGGACAGGGGGAACTAATCCACCCCTGGATGAGTCTCTTGTTCAGGTCGGTAAAACATTCTGGACAACCCATCAGCATTGCTATGTTGGACACCTGGTCTATGCTCAATAGTGAAGTCGAAGCCTTGAAGACTTATGGACCACCTAAGCAACTTTGGATTCTCCCCCTTCATGTTCATTAGCCACTTTAACGGCTTATGGTCAGTCTGCACAGTGAAGTGGGTCCCATAGAGGTAGGGCCTCAGCTTCCTTAGGGCCCACACAACAGAGAAACATTCTTTCTCTACCGTGGACCATCTGAGCTCTCTGTCCTTAAGCTGGCGACTAATAAAACCGATAGGGTGTTCCTTACCCTTCTCATCTACTTGTGATAGTACAGCTCCTATCCCAGTGTCAGAGGCATCCGTCTGCACGATAAAAGGTCTTTGATAATCAGGGGCCCTGAGCACAGGGGCCTGGCACAAGGAGTCTTTCAAGCCATTGAAGGCCTTCTCACACTCGTCAGTCCAAGTTACCTTCTTGGGTTTCTTCGGAGTTGTGAGGGCAGTCAGAGGAGCAGCTATGGTGCCATAGTCTGCCATAAAATTGCGGTAATAACCCGTGAGTCCTAAGAAGGCTCTCACTTGGGTTTGTGTAGTGGGGGTAGGCCAGTCTTGTACTGCTTGTACTTTACTGGGGAGAGGCTGTATCCTTCCTCCACCTACTTCATGCCCAAGGTAAACCACTGAGCCTTGTCCAATCTGGCATTTACTCGCCTTTATGGTCAAGTGGGCTTTCTGAAGAGCCTGGAGCACAATCCCGAGGTGTTTCACATGGTCTTCCCAGGTGGCACTGAAAACTGCTATATCGTCCAGATATGCAAGACAGAATTCGTCCAACCCATTCAACACATGATTCACAAGCCTCTGGAAAGTGGCAGGTGCATTCTTCAATCCGAACGGCATTACCCGGAATTGGTAAAGCCCGTCGGGAGTTGAAAATGCTGTCTTCTCCTTGGCATGTTCTGCTAAAGCTATTTGCCAATAGCCCGCAGTCAGGTCAAACGTGCTGAGGTACTTGGAGGCACCCAAGGTATCCACCAGCTCGTCAGTTCGAGGCAAGGGGTGAGCGTCTGTCTTGGTGACAGCATTCAGAGCCCTGTAATCCACGCAGAACCTCAATTCAGAAGTGCCTGCCTTTGGAACCAATACCACAGGACTGGACCAAGGACTACTAGAGGGTTCAATCACCCCAAGGTCTAACATCTTGTTGACCTCGGTCTTAATATAAGACCGTACTTTATCCGACATCCTGTATCCCCTACTTTTGGTAGGTACACTGTCTCCTGTGTCAATGTTATGTTTGCACCAAGGTGTCAAACCAGGCGACTGTGAAAACAGGGGGGAAAACTGCCTAAGCAAACTTTTCACCTCAGCCTGCTGATCAGAAGTCAGGTGAGGGGCCACTCGGACACCCTCAACGGAGCTATCTGAAGGACCGCTTTGGAACAGGTCGGGAAGAGGTTCTGACTCCTCTTCCTCAACGTCTGACGCCAGTAGCAGTGCTGCGATTTCGACTCTTGGGACGAAAGCCTTCAGCCTATTTACGTGGAACACTTTTGGAGCCTGTCCAGGCCTTCCAAGGTCCACTAAATAGTTCACCTCACCCAGGGGCTCCACCACTGTGTAAGGGCCTGACCATTTGTCCTGTAAAGCGCGAGGCCTTATAGGGTTCATGATCAGGACTTGCTGACCACGGGTAAAGTGAATTAAGGAAGCTTTCTGGTCGTACCAATGTTTCACCAGCGCTTGTCCTGCCTTCAACTTTTCACTAGCCAAGCCCATCAGGAGTACCATCCGTTTTCTGAGCCCTAGCACATAGTCAACTACATTGGTAGTAACAGGGGGAGTGGGCATCTCCCATCCCTCTTTGACGATGGCTAAGGGTCCCCGTACGGGATGACCGAACAGAAGTTCGAAGGGGCTGAAGCCAACACCCTCCTGTGGTACCTCTCTGTAGGCAAACAGCAAGCATGGTAAAAGAAGATCCCATTTTCTTCTCTGGGGCTCCTCCAGAGCCCCAATCATGCTCTTTAACGTTCTGTTGAAACGTTCCACCAGACCATTGGTCTGGGGGTGATATGCAGAAGAGAACTTGTAGGTGACCCCACATTCTTTCCACATAGCCTGCATATACTTCGACATAAAGTTGCTGCCACGATCTGACACAACTTCTTTAGGGAAGCCAACCCTAGTAAATATGCCGAGTAAAGCTTTTGCAACTGACTTGGCAGTTACAGTCTTTAATGGGATGGCCTCAGGATACCTGGTTGCATGGTCGACCAGCACCAGGATAAACCTATTGCCTGAGGATGTTTGCGGGTCAAGGGGACCAACGATGTCGATCCCTACCCTTTCAAATGGTACCCCCACAACTGGGAGCGGTACCAACGGAGCTTGGATTGTCGCGCCAACCTTACCAGACAACTGGCAGGAGGCACAACTCCTGCAGTGACTTTCTACTTGCACCCCCATCTTGGGCCAGTAGAAGTGCATAGATAACCTTTGCTTGGTCCTCTTCATTCCAAGGTGACCAGCAAGGGGAACTTCATGCGCCAACTGCAGGAGGAAGGGTCTAACAGAAAGGGGAACCACCAACCTCCTATGGTCTCCTTCTGTAGACTCTGTGGGCTCACTGTACAGGAGTCCACCTTCCCAATAAATCCGATGCTTCCCAGGAGGTTCACCCTCAAGCTGGGAGCAGGCCTGTCTCCTTAGGCCTTCCAGAGATGGGCACTCACGTTGGCCCTTACTGAAGTCGTCCCTATCAGGACCTCCTTCAACTAACAAGTCTTTTAGTTCAGGATGGTCGTTGGGGTCGAACACTTCAGGCATCGCCACCTCCTCGTCAGGCTCGGGCGATTGACCAACTCCCTCCACCGCAGTGGTAGGCGAGCTCGGGGGAATATTCTCTTTCCCCCGTCGGGACTTGTTGACTCCTTTCGCCTTGGGTTTCCCCTTCGGCTGGGGCGGCGTATTGGACTTGGCCAATGCTGCCCGTGCTTGAGACCGTGTGTAGGGTCTTTCGGCAGTGTCTCCTACGAGCCCTAGAGCTCTGAGATCATTGCCCAACAAGACCTTTCCCGGGACGTTTCTCTGAATGCTCACTGGAATCCTAACTGCTGTACCATTAAAAGTTAGATTAACAGGGATCACGGGAAACATACGGAGGGGGCCGTCAGCCAACTTAGTGGGCATCAGAGTAGCTCTGGCAACTTCCTCTGAGTCTACCAAGGTAGAATCCACTACAGTTCGACTGCACCCACTATCCCTAAGAGCTGGAGTATCCACTCCATTGATCAGCACACTGTCTTTAAAGTAGTGCTTGGTATTATCCGGAATCCTAGCATACGCCTCTGCGACTTTAGGCTCCCAGGAACCCAGGGACACTAAAACTACCTCAGCCTCGATCCCGCTGGGAAACGAGTCTGAGGAGAAGGATGCTCCTGTAATCTCTTCTTCCTCATAGGAGGAGAAGGCCAGATTAGCGGAGTGGACCCCCAAAGGTTTAACCTTACACCGGGGATCCCCCTTCACATGGTCAGTTGCTCCACAAGAAAAACAAGCCCCATTGGGTCTGTTTACGTAGGGAGGCTTATTATAACCAGAGTTCTGTTTCGGAGGCGAACCTCCGCTACCCTGTGAGTTCTCGTATGGCTTACCCTTATTTTTCTTTTTGTGGCCCTTATGGGAAGAAGATTTAGCAGATTCCCCACCCTCCATATCTTTGGACTTTTTCCCTTCCTCCTGCTTACCAGGATGAGTTTTGTCCTTATGGGACACTCGATGTGACACCCATAAGTCTGCTGCAATGGCCAGCTTCTTAGGATCTATCTCCTTCGAATCGGCCAAATGCTGCTTAAGCTCCGGGGAAGAAGAAGCAAAAATGTGTTCCAGCATGACCAGATTGATCATGCCTTCGAAGGTAGAAACCTTATAACCTTAAACCCAGCCAGTCAAGTTTTTCAGGGACTCAGCTACATACGACACCCAAGTACCACCTTCCTTTTTCTTATACTCTCTAAACCTTTTCAAATATTGGGTCGGAGTCTTCCCAAACTTTAAAATGAGAGTCTGCTTCAACATTGCAAAATCAGCGCGCTCAGCCTTCGACATTTCCATAATGGCACTGCAACCAGAATGGGGCAGTCTGCTGAGTAACCATGCAATCTTATCCGCATTATCAACCTCTTGAACCTCGCATGCATACTCAAACGCATTTAACCAGTCCATAATGTCATTTCGTTCCTCATACACACTGAGCAGATCTTTTGGAAACCGTGGATGAGAGGAAGCCCCAGAACCATGTCCAGGACCCTTGGACCCATTTGCGAACTGAAGCTTGGCCAGTTCCAACTGGTGATCCCTGTCTTTTTGTTTTTCTGCCTGGTCGATTTTCAGTTTGGCTATGCTGAATTCAAGCTCCTGCTGCCTAAACCGCAGCTCTTGCTTCTTGAATTCAAGCATAGCCTCCCCATCAACACTGGCAGAGGAAACGTTAGACATTACATCCTCCCTGTCCTCGTGGTCGTGATGGATCAGTGCAGCGGCAGAACCGTCGGTTCTGCCAGTGAGAGCAGCCCCACCACCTTCTGCACTGTCCTCGGAAGTTATAGCGTCAAGCTGCGCTTCTTGCCACGCCACGATTCTCTGGATCATTTCCAATTTAGTGCCTTGAGAGGAAACCCCTCTCTCCGCACACATCTTCTTCAATGTTTCAGATTTCGAAGCATTTAAGGTTAATAAAGTATTCGTTTCCATACTGTTGATAGGACTATGGCCTTTTTAACGTTATATTCAATACTTTACTGCGTGTCCTGGTTGGAATAACCTGAAAACGCCTTAGCTCGTGCGCAACACTGGATACCTTCAGTCGTATCCCACCGCTGTACACCAATTTGTTAAGACGGATTTCTGAACTCTGTCCTGGTGGCGCAGAAGTTCAGAAGGCCAACCTAATTACTTGGAACAGGGTAACCTCTGGACAAGCCAGACCAATCAAGGTAGCGATCGCGGCGGTCAAGACTAGGTCTCAGGAGGGGTGAGGGTGACTGAAAGCCCGCAATGAGCACACAAAGCAAGAGCGCTTACAAACTACTCCAAACAGTTGTTTATATCAAAAATAGATACACATTTATTATAAGGCCTTGAAACTAATAACCACAGTAAAAGCAGCAATATACAACGATATTAAACCAACACATACACTATCCACCCAATATATATACAGAATACACAGTTTCACAGCATTAGCAGCACGAAATATGTTATCCACCTGCAGGGGAAGGAAAACAGGCAGTGCGAACCAATGCGTGTGATATGTCCGCCTTCTGAGGCCCCTAACTGGATGGTAGTCCAATCCCTACGAAGAGTGGAGCCTAGCGCTCAAAAGTACCTGCACACGCCGGTGCCAATGGGCAGAAGGTGAAGCTCTTCGGAGGACGTTGGACAGCTCTGTAGGGCGCCCTAATGAAGGAGAACACGGTCCGCGACTCTAGCGCAGCCTCCACTGTGAGGCAGAAGCAGGGCGCGAGTACGGACAAGGGGTGCTGTATTTACAGCGGAGAAAAGCAAGGGGCACTGCAGGAGGGCGACCAGATCCTAGCTAATCTACTCACCGGTCCCCGAAACAAGCAGGCCCGAGCTTCTCCTCGATAGATGCAGCTTCTGGCAGGTTCTGAAGAGCAGGGAACGTCTCGTCGTCGTGCAGAGTAAAAAGACGTCCCGATCGAAGAAACAAGCACAGTTTTGTCGCCACAGCAGGGCAACGGAACGGCCGGGTGTATTCAAGCCAAACGAGCACTGCTCACCTCTAGCTTAGGGTTGCTAAGCAAACGAAGCGTGTGAGCGTGCCCCGGACTCAGAATACCACCCAACCTGTCGGCGATTACAGAGCAGGACTCCTTAGTAAGCTGGTCAGTCAACTGGATGGCCCAGAGACACTTCCGAAGGCTTACGGCAGGAGTTGATGAAGGTGCCGGGAATAGCTGGTCCTGCTATTCCAATAGGTCGAAGCGCCAGTACAGGCCTTCTTGTTCGATCTTAGGTGGAAAGGGCTTCACCGGACGACAGCAATGAGGAGCAGAAGTTCTTCAGGGGGTCACCAGCGATTCCTCGGTCCAGCCTCGTGTTCGCAGGATACTTGGCTCCTGTATCCCTGGGTTCGTAAGAACTCAGGAGATCGACATGGTAGTGGTGTTTCCAGCTCCCTCTTATCCACGGTTCCCTTCGCGCCAAAACGGAGGGGAGCCAATGGGAGATCCGCTCCTCAACACACATACCATACGTGGACCAATCACGGACCACAGTGGTCCCAGGCATTCACACCACCCTAGACTCTCTGGCACCCAGGATGTGTATTGGGACCAGACAGCCCAGCCCACATCCTGGGGGCACTCAAACGACATGTAGAAGCCCGCGAAAGCAACCGTGTTTCGCGGGAAACTACATGCCCAAATAAGGAAGGCCCCGGGTCGCCTGACCCGGGGGAAGGTAAAGGGGGCAAGACGGACAGTGGACGAGACAAAGGAGCCTCGTGGTCCGGCCATTTTGGGTAGCCGGGCCACCCTTTTGTGTTCGCGGCAAAAAGGTGCTCAGAACGGCAAAAGGAGCTCAAAATAAACCAAATGATCGCTGCCACCAGCCCAGTCCCTGAATGACTTGCACCGATCCAAAAACCATCCTACAAGAGTGTCTAGGGTCTGTAGAAGGCTAGAGACCCAAGAGAGCTGTAACTTAGCTTACAGTGCCCTCTTGTGTCGTGTTGCACTAAAATGGCGACACGATAAAAGAAACTACGGGAAACAGCGTTCCCCGGTACTGACTGTCTTAAGGGCATGTCAGTTTCCCCGTAAGAAAGGAGCGAAAGCCCAGAGGAGTACGGCAGAAGGCTGCACTTCTCTGGCAAAGTCAAGAAAACAGGTTGAAAACAATAGCAAAAAGTTTAGGGGTTGCCACATGGAAGGAAAGTTCCCTACAATAACGAAATCTTTCCTAACAGAGGGATTGAGATATCACATCTCATGCTATTGGAAGGGTATCAGGATTGGATTTGGAAGTAGTTGGATATCCCATCTCATGCAATAGGAAGGGTCTCAGGTTGGAATGGGAAGGAGTTGGATATCACATCTCATGTTATAGGAAGGGTCTCAGGATTGGAATGGGAAATACTTCGATATCACATCTCATGCTATAGGAAGGCTCTCAGGTTTGGAAGGGGAAGGAGTTGGATATCACATTTCATGTTAGAGGTAGGATCTCTAGTTTGGTAAGAGGCATTGAGATATCACATCTCATGCTATCAGAAGGGTCTCAGGTTTGGAAGGGGAAGGATTTGGATATCACATCTCGTGTTATAGGAAGGGTCTCAGGATTGGAATGGGAAGGGGTTTTATATGACATCTCATGCCATAGGAAGGATCTCAGGTTTGGTATTAGAAGCATTGAGACATCACATCTCATGTTATAGGAAGGGTCTCAGGATTGGAATGGGAAGGAGTTGGATATCACATCTCATGCTGTAGGAAGGGTCTCAGGTTTGGTATAAGCATTGAGATATCACATCTCATGCTATAGGAAGGGTCTCAGGATCGGAATGGGAAGGAGTTGTATATGACATCTCATGCCATTGGAAGGGTCTCAGGTTTGGTATAAGCATTGAGATATCACATCTCTGCTATCGGAAGGGTCTCAGGATCGGAATGGGAAGGAGTTGTATATGACATTTCATGCCATTGGAAGGGTCTCAGGTTTGGTATAAGCATTTAGATATCACATCTCTGCTATCGGAAGGGTCTCAGGATTGGAATGGGAACGAGTTGGATATCACATCACTTGCTATAGGAAGGGCCTCAGGTTTTGTATTAGAAGCATTGAGACATCACATCTCATGCTATTGGAAGGGTCTCAGGTTTGGTATAAGCATTGAGATATCACATCTCTGCTATCGGAAGGGTCTCAGGATTGGAATGGGAAGGAGTTGGATATCCCATCTCATGTTATAGGAAGGGTCTCAGGTTTGGTATTA
Source organism: Ambystoma mexicanum (assembly GCF_040938575.1). Taxonomy (NCBI): domain Eukaryota; kingdom Metazoa; phylum Chordata; class Amphibia; order Caudata; family Ambystomatidae; genus Ambystoma; species Ambystoma mexicanum. The sequence goes on from NC_090934.1 coordinate 1,160,475,782, forward strand.
GAAGCATTGAGATATCACATCTCATGCTATAGGGAGGGTCTCAGGATTGGAATGGGAAGGACTTGGATATCACATCTCATGCTATAGGGAGGGTGTCAAGTTTGATATTAGAAGCATTGAGATAACAAATCTCATGATATCGGAAGGGTCTCAGGATTGGAATGGGAAGGAGTTGGATATCACATCTCATGATAAAGTAAGGCTCTAAGGTTTGGAAGGGGAAGGATTTGGATATCACATCTCATGTTATAGGAAGGGTCTCAGGATTGGAATGGGAAGGAGTTTGATATCACATCTCATGCCATAGTATGGGTCTCAGGTTTGGTAGAAGCATTGAGATATCAAGTCTCATGGTATAGGAAGGGTCTCAGAATTGGAAAGGGAAGGAGTTGGATATCACATCTCAAGCTATAGGAAGGGTCTCAGGATTGGAATGGGAAGGAGTTTGATATCAGATCTCATGTCATAGTATGTGCCTCAGGTTTGGTAGAAGCATTGGGATATCACATCTCATGCTATCGGAAGGGTATCAGGATTGGATCTGGAAGGAGTTGGATATCCCATCTCACGCTATAGGAAGGGTCTCAGGTTGGAATCGGAAGGAGTTGGATATCACATCTCATGTTATAGGAAGGGTCTCCGGATTGGAATGAGAAGGACTTGGATATCACATCTCATGCTATAGGAAGGCTCTCAGGTTTGGAAAGGGAAGGAGTTGGATATCACATTTCATGTTAGAGGTAGGATCTCAGGTTTGGTATTAGAGGTATTGAGATATCACATCTCATGCTATCAGAAGGGTCTCAGGATTGGAATAGGAACGAGTTGGATATCACATCTCATGCCAAAGGGAAGGTCTCAGGTTTGGTATAAGCATTGAGATATCACATCTCTGCTATCGAAAGGGTCTCAGGATCGGAATGGGAAGGAGTTGTATATGACATCTCATGCCATTGGAAGGGTCTCAGGTTTGGTATAAGCATTGAGATATCACATCTCTGCTATCGGAAGGGTCTCAGGATTGGAATGGGAAGGAGTTGGATATCACATCACTTGCTATAGGAATGGCCTCAGGTTTTGTATTAGAAGCATTGAGACATCACATCTCATGCTATTGGAAGGGTCTCAGGTTTGGTATAAGCATTGAGATATCACATCTCTGCTATCGGAAGGGTCTCAGGATTGGAATGGGAAGGAGTTGGATATCCCATCTCATGTTATAGGAAGGGTCTCAGGTTTGGTATTATAAGCATTGAGATATCACATCTCATGCTATAGGAACGCTCTCAGGATTGGAATGGGAAGGACTTGGATATCACATCTCATGCTATAGGGAGGGTGTCAAGTTTGATATTAGAAGCATTGAGATAACAAATCTCATGATATCGGAAGGGTCTCAGGATTGGAATGGGAAGGAGTTGGATATCACATCTCATGATAAAGTAAGGCTCTAAGGTTTGGAAGGGGAAGGATTTGGATATCACATCTCATGTTATAGGAAGGGTCTCAGGATTGGAATGGGAAGGAGTTTGATATCACATCTCATGCCATAGTATGGGTCTCAGGTTTGGTAGATGCATTGAGATATCAAGTCCCATGGTATAGGAAGGGTCTCAGAATTGGAAAGGGAAGGAGTTGGATATCACATCTCAAGCTATAGGAAGGGTCTCAAGATTGGAATGGGAAGGAGTTTGATATCAGATCTCATGTCATAGTATGTGCCTCAGGTTTGGTAGAAGCATTGGGATATCACATCTCATGCTATCGGAAGGGTCTCAGGTTGGAATCGGAAGGAGTTGGATATCACATCTCATGTTATAGGAAGGGTCTCCGGATTGGAATGAGAAGGACTTGGATATCACATCTCATGCTATAGGAAGGCTCTCAGGTTTGGAAAGGGAAGGAGTTGGATATCACATTTCATGTTAGAGGTAGGATCTCAGGTTTGATATTAGAGGTATTGAGATATCACATCTCATGCTATCAGAAGGGTCTCAGGATTGGAATAGGAACGAGTTGGATATCACATCTCATGCCAAAGGGAAGGTCTCAGGTTTGGAAGGGGAAGGATTTGGATATCACATCTCATGTTATAGGAAGGATCTCAGGTTTGGTATTAGAAGCATTGAGATATCACATCTCATGCTATAGGAAGGGTCTCAGGATTGGAATGGGAAGGAGTTGGATATCACATCTCATGTTATAGGAAGGGTCTCAGGTTTGGAAGGGGAAGGAATTGGATATCATATCTCATGTTATAGGACGGGTCTCAGGTTTGGTATTAGAAGCTTTGAGATGTCACATCTCATGCTATAGGAAGGGTCTCAGGATTGGAATGGGAAGGAGTTGGATATCACATCACATGCTAAAGGAAGGGACTCAGGTTTGATAGAAGCATTGAGATATCACATCTCATGCTATAGGAAGGGTCTCAGGATTGGAATGGGAAGGAGTTGGATATCACATCTCATGCTATAGGAAGGGTCTCAGGTTTGGTATAAGCATTGAGATATCACATCTCTTCTATCGGAAGGGTCTCAGGATAGGAATGGGAAGGACTTAGATATCACATCTCATGCTATAGGGAGGGTCTCAGTTTTGATATTAGAAGCATTGAGATATCACATATGCTATTGGAAGGGTCTCAGTATTGGAATTGGAAGGAGCTGGATATTCCATCTCATGCTATAGGGAGGTTCTCAGGTTTGATATTAGAAGCATTGAGATATCACATATGCTATTGGAAGGGTCTCAGTATTGGAATTGGAAGGAGTTGGATATCACATCTCATGCTATCGGAAGGGTCTCAGGATTGGAATGGGAAGTAGTTGGATATCACATATGCTAAAGGAAAGGTCTCAGTTTTGAAAGGGGAAGGATTTGGATCTCACATCTCATGTTTTAGGACGGGTCTCAGGTTTGGTATTAGAAGCATTGAGATATGACATCTCATGCCATAGGAAGGGTCTCAGAATTGGAATGGGAAGGAGTTGGATATCACATCTCAAGCTATCTCAGGATTGGAATGGGAAGGAGTTTGATATCACATCTCATGCTATCGGAAGGGTCTCAGGTTTGGAATGGGAAGGAGTTGGATATCACATCTCATGTTATAGGAAGGGTCTCAGGTTTGGAAGGGGAAGGAATTGGATATCATATCTCATGTTATAGGACGGGTCTCAGGTTTGGTATTAGAAGCTTTGAGATGTCACATCTCATGCTATAGGAAGGGTCTCAGGATTGGAATGGGAAGGAGTTGGATATCACATCTCATGCTAAAGGAAGGGACTCAGGTTTGATAGAAGCATTGAGATATCACATCTCATGCTATAGGAAGGGTCTCAGGATTGGAATGGGAAGGAGTTGGATATCACATCTCATGCCATAGGAAGGGTCTCAGGTTTGGTATAAGCATTGAGATATCACATCTCTTCTATCGGAAGGGTCTCAGGATAGGAATGGGAAGGACTTAGATATCACATCTCATGCTATAGGGAGGGTCTCAGTTTTGATATTAGAAGCATTGAGATATCACATATGCTATTGGAAGGGTCTCAGTATTGGAATTGGAAGGAGTTGGATACCACATCTCATGCTATAGGGAGGTTCTCAGGTTTGATATTAGAAGCATTGAGATATCACATATGCTATTGGAAGGGTCTCAGTATTGGAATTGGAAGGAGTTGGATATCACATCTCATGCTATCGGAAGGGTCTCAGGATTGGAATGGGAAGTAGTTGGATATCACATATGCTAAAGGAAAGGTCTCAGGTTTGGAAGGAGAAGGATTTGGATCTCACATCTCATGTTTTAGGACGGGTCTCAGGTTTGGTATTAGAAGCATTGAGATATGACATCTCATGCCATAGGAAGGGTCTCAGAATTGGAATGGGAAGGAGTTGGATATCACATCTCAAGCTATCTCAGGATTGGAATGGGAAGGAGTTTGATATCACATCTCATGCTATAGGAAGGGTCTCAAGATTGGAATCGGAAGGAGTTGGATACCACATCTCATGCTAAAGGGAGGGTCTCAGGTTTGGTATTAGAAGCATTGAGATATCATATCTCATGCTATCGGAAGGATCTCAGGTTTGGTATTATAGGCATTGAGATATCACATCTCATGCTATCAGAAGGGTCTCAGGATTGGAATGGGAAGCAGTCGGATATCACATCTCATGCTAAAGGGAGGGTCTCAGGTTTGGTATTAGAAGCATTGAGATATCACATCTCATGTTATAGGAAGAATCTCAGGTTTGGTATTAGAGGCATTGAGATATCACATCTCATGCTATCAGAAGGGTCTCAGGATTGGAATGGGAAGGAGTCGGATATCACATCTCATGCTAAAGGGAGGGTCTCAGGTTTGGTATTAGAAGCATTGAGATATCACATCTCATGGTATAGGAAGGGTCTCAGGATTGGAATGGGAAGGAGTTGGATATCACATCTCATCCAATAGGAAGGATCTCAGGATTGGAATGGGAAGGATTTGGATGTCACATCTCTTGCTATAGGAAGGGTCTCAGGTTTTTTATTAGAAACATTGAGATATCACATCTCATGCTATAGGAAGGGTTTCAGGATTGGAATGGGAAGGAGTTGGATATCCCTTCTCATGCTATAGGAAGGGTCTGAGGTTGGAATGGGAAGGAGTTGGATATCATATCTCATGTTATAGGAAGGGTCTCAGGATTGGAATGGGAAGGATTTGGATATCACATCTCTTGCTATAGGAAGGGTCTCAGGTTTTTTATTAGAAACATTGAGATATCACATCTCATGCTATAGGAAGGGTTTCAGGATTGGAATGGGAAGGATTTGGATATCACATCTCATGCTAAAGGAAGGGTCTCAGGTTTGGAAGGGGAAGGAATTGGATATCATATCTCATGTTATAGGACGGGTCCCAGGTTTGGTATTAGAAGCTTTGAGATGTCACATCTCATGCTATAGGAAGGGTCTCAGGATTGGAATGGGAAGGAGTTGGATATCACATCTCATGCCATAGGAAGGGTCTCAGGTTTGGTATAAGCATTGAGATATCACATCTCTTCTATCGGAAGGGTCTCAGGATAGGAATGAGAAGGACTTAGATATCACATCTCATGCTATAGGGAGGGTCTCAGTTTTGATATTAGAAGCATTGAGATATCACATTTCATGCTATCGGAAGGGTCTCAGGATTGGAATGGGACGGAGTTGGATATCACATCTCAAGCTATCAGGATTGGAATGGGAAGGAGTTTGATATCACATCTCAAGCTATAGGAAGGGTCTCAGGTTTGGAAGGGGAAGGATTTGGATCTCACATCTCATGTTTTAGGACGGTCTCAGGTTTGGTATTAGAAGCATTGAGATATCACATCTCATGGTATAGGAAGGGTCTCAGGATTGGAATGGGAAGGAGTTGGATATCACATCTCAAGCTATCACAGGATTGGAATGGGAAGGAGTTTGATATCACATCTCAAGCTATAGGAAGGGTCTCAGGTTTGGAAAGGGAAGGATTTGGATTTCACATCTCATGTTATAGGATGGTTCTCATGTTTGGTTTTAGAAGCATTGAGATATCACATCTCATGCTATCGGAAGGGTCTCAGGTTTGGAAAGGGAAGGATTTGGATTTCACATATGTTATTGGATGGTTCTCAGGTTTGGTTTTAGAAGCATTAAGATATCACATCTCATGCTATAGGAAGGGTCTCAGGTTTGGAATGGGAAGGAGTTGGATACACATCTCATGTTATAGGAAGGATCTCAGGTTTGGTATTAGAAGCATTGTGATATCACATATGCTATAGGAAGGGTCTCAGGATTGGAATGGGAAGGAGTTGGATATCACATCTCATGCTAAAGGAAGGATCTCAGGTTTGGAATGGGAAGGAGTTGGATATCACATCTCATGTTATAGGAAAGATCTCAGGTTTGGTATTAGAAGCATTGAGATATCACATCTCATGCCATAGGAAGGGTCTCAGGTTTGGTATAAGCATTGTGATATCACATCTCTTCTATCGGAAGAGTCTCAGGATAGGAATGGGAAGGACTTAGATATCACATCTCATGCTATAGGGAGGGTCTCAGTTTTGATATTAGAAGCATTGAGATATCACATATGCTATTGGAAGGGTCTCAGTATTGGAATTGGAAGGAGTTGGATACCACATCTCATGCTATAGGGAGGTTCTCAGGTTTGATATTAGAAGCATTGAGATATCACATATGCTATTGGAAGGGTCTCAGTATTGGAATTGGAAGGAGTTGGATATCACATCTCATGCTATCGGAAGGGTCTCAGGATTGGAATGGGAAGTAGTTGGATATCACATATGCTAAAGGAAAGGTCTCAGGTTTGGAAGGGGAAGGATTTGGATCTCACATCTCATGTTTTAGGACGGGTCTCAGGTTTGGTATTAGAAGCATTGAGATATGACATCTCATGCCATAGGAAGGGTCTCAGAATTGGAATGGGAAGGAGGTGGATATCACATCTCAAGCTATCTCAGGATTGGAATGGGAAGGAGTTTGATATCACATCTCATGCTATCGGAAGGGTCTCAGGATTGGAATGGGAAGCAGTCGGATATCACATCTCATGCTAGAGGGAGGGTCTCAGGTTTGGTATTAGAAGCATTGAGATATCACATCTCATGTTATAGGAAGAATCTCAGGTTTGGTATTAGAGGCATTGAGATATCACATCTCATGCTATCAGAAGGGTCTCAGGATTGGAATGGGAAGCAGTCGGATATCACATCTCATGCTAGAGGGAGGGTCTCAGGTTTGGTATTAGAAGCATTGAGATATCACATCTCATGTTATAGGAAGAATCTCAGGTTTGGTATTAGAGGCATTGAGATATCACATCTCATGCTATCAGAAGGGTCTCAGGATTGGAATGGGAAGGAGTCGGATATCACATCTCATGCTAAAGGGAGGGTCTCAGGTTTGGTATTAGAAGCATTGAGATATCACATCTCATGTTATAGGAAGAATCTCAGGTTTGGTATTAGAGGCATTGAGATATCACATCTCATGCTATAGGAAGGGTCTCAGGATTGGAATGGGAAGGAGTTGGATATCACATCTCATGCAAAAGGAAGGGTCTCAGTTTTGGTAGAAGCATTGAGATATCACATCTCATGGTATAGGAAGGGTCTCAGGATTGGAATGGGAAGGAGTTGGATATCACATCTCATCCATTAGGAAGGATCTCAGGATTGGAATGGGAAGGATTTGGATGTCACATCTCTTGCTATAGGAAGGGTCTCAGGTTTTTTATTAGAAACATTGAGATATCACATCTCATGCTATAGGAAGGGTTTCAGGATTGGAATGGGAAGGAGTTGGATATCCCTTCTCATGCTATAGGAAGGTTCTGAGGTTGGAATGGGAAGGAGTTGGATATCATATCTCATGTTATAGGAAGGGTCTCAGGATTGGAATGGGAAGGATTTGGATATCACATCTCTTGCTATAGGAAGGGTCTCAGGTTTTTTATTAGAAACATTGAGATATCACATCTCATGCTATAGGAAGGGTTTCAGGATTGGAATGGGAAGGATTTGGATATCACATCTCATGCTAAAGGAAGGGTCTCAGGTTTGGAAGGGGAAGGAATTGGATATCATATCTCATGTTATAGGACGGGTCCCAGGTTTGGTATTAGAAGCTTTGAGATGTCACATCTCATGCTATAGGAAGGGTCTCAGGATTGGAATGGGAAGGAGTTGGATATCACATCTCATGCTAAAGGAAGGGACTCAGGTTTGATAGAAGCATTGAGATATCACATCTCATGCTATAGGAAGGGTCTCAGGATTGGAATGGGAAGGAGTTGGATATCACATCTCATGCCATAGGAAGGGTCTCAGGTTTGGTATAAGCATTGAGATATCACATCTCTTCTATCGGAAGGGTCTCAGGATAGGAATGGGAAGGACTTAGATATCACATCTCATGCTATAGGGAGGGTCTCAGTTTTGATATTAGAAGCATTGAGATATCACATTTCATGCTATCGGAAGGGTCTCAGGATTGGAATGGGACGGAGTTGGATATCACATCTCAAGCTATCAGGATTGGAATGGGAAGGAGTTTGATATCACATCTCAACCTATAGGAAGGGTCTCAGGTTTGGAAGGGGAAGGATTTGTATCTCACATCTCATGTTTTAGGACGGGTCTCAGGTTTGGTATTAGAAGCATTGAGATATCACATCTCATGGTATAGGAAGGGTCTCAGGATTGGAATGGGAAGGAGTTGGATATCACATCTCAAGCTATCACAGGATTGGAATGGGAAGGAGTTTGATATCACATCTCAAGCTATAGGAAGGGTCTCAGGTTTGGAAAGGGAAGGATTTGGATTTCACATCTCATGTTATAGGATGGTTCTCATGTTTGGTTTTAGAAGCATTGAGATATCACATCTCATGCTATCGGAAGGGTGTCAGGTTTGGAAAGGGAAGGATTTGGATTTCACATATGTTATTGGATGGTTCTCAGGTTTGGTTTTAGAAGCATTAAGATATCACATCTCATGCTATAGGAAGGGTCTCAGGTTTGGAATGGGAAGGAGTTGGATACACATCTCATGTTATAGGAAGGATCTCAGGTTTGGTATTAGAAGCATTGTGATATCACATATGCTATAGGAAGGGTCTCAGGATTGGAATGGGAAGGAGTTGGATATCACATCTCATGCTAAAGGAAGGATCTCAGGTATGGAATGGGAAGGAGTTGGATATCACATCTCATGTTATAGGAAAGATCTCAGGTTTGGTATAAGAAGCATTGAGACATCACATCTCATGTTATAGGAAGGGTCTCAGGATTGGAATGGGAAGAAGTTGGATATCACATCTCATGCTATAGGAAGGGTCTCAGGTTTGGTATAAGCATTGAGATATCACATCTCATGCTATAGGAAGGGTCTCAGGATTGGAATGGGAAGGAGTTGTATGTGACATCTCATGCCATAGGAAGGGTCTCAGGTTTGGTATAAGCATTGAGATATCATATCACATGCTATAGGAAGGGTCTCAGGATTGGAATGGGAAGGACTTGGATATCACATCTCATGCTATAGGCAGGGTCTCAGGTTTGGAAAGGGAAGGAGATGGATATCACATTTCATGTTAGAGGTAGGATCTCAGGTTTGGTATTAGAGTCATTGATATATCACATCTCATGCTATCAGAAGGGTCTCAGGATTGGAATGGGAAGGAGTTGGATATCACATTTCATGCTAAAGGGAGGGTCTCAGGTTTGGAAGGGGAAGGATTTGGAAATCACATCTCATGTTATAGGAATGATCTCAGGTTTGGTATTAGAAGCATTGAGATATCACATCTCATGCTATCGGAAGGATCTCAGGTTTGGTATTAGAGGCATTGAGATATCACATCTCATGCTATCATAAGGGTCTCAGGATTGGAATGGGAAGGAGTTGGATATCACATCTCATGTTATAGGAAGGATCTCAGGTTTGGTATTAGAAGCATTGAGACATCACATCTAATGCTATAGGAAGGGTCTCAGGTTTGGAATTGGAAGGAGTTGGATATCACATCTCATGCTATAGGAAGGGTCTCAGATTTGGTATAAGCATTGAGATATCACATCTCATGCTATAGGAAGGGTCTCAGGATTGGAATGGGAAGGAGTTGTATATGACATCTCAGGCCATAGGAAGGGTCTCAGGTTTGGTATAAGCATTGAGATATCAAATCTCTGCTATCGGAAGGGTCTCAGGATTGGAATGGGAAGGAGTTGGATATCCCATCTCATGTTATAGGAATGGTCTCAGGTTTGGTATTAGAAGCATTGAGATATCACATCTCATGCTATAGGAAGGGTCTCAGGATTGGAATGGGGAGGACTTGGATGTCACATCTCATGCTATAGGGAGGGTCTCAAGTTTGATATTAGAAGCATTGAGATAACAAATCTCATGATATCGGAAGGGTCTCAGGATTGGAATGGGAAGGAGTTGGATATCACATCTCATGATAAAGGAAGGGTCTAAGGTTTGGAAGGTGAAGGATTTGGATATCACATCTCATGTTATAGGACGGGTCTCAGGTTTGGTATTAGAAACATTGAGATATCAAGTCTCATGGTATAGGAAGGGTCTCAGAATTGGAATGGGAAGGAGTTGGATATCACATCTCAAGCTATAGGAAGGGTCTCAGGATTGGAATGGGAAGGAGTTTGATATCACATGGGTCTCAGGTTTGGTATAAGCATTGAGATATCACATCTCATGCTATAGGAAGGGTCTCAGGATTGGAATGGGAAGTAGTTGGATATCACATCTCATGCTATAGAAAGGTTCTCAGGTTTTTAATGGGGAGGAATTGGATATCACATCTCATGTCATAGGAAGGATCTCAGGTTTGTTATTAGAAGCATTGAGATACCACATCTCTGCTATCGGAAGTGGCTCAGGATTGGAATGGGAAGGAGTTGGATATTACATTCTTGCTATAGGAAGGGTCTCATGTTTGGAATGGGAAGGAGTTGGATATCACATATGCTATAGGAAGGGTCCCAGGCTTGGAACGGGAAGGAGTTGGATATCACATCTCATGTTATAGGAAGGGTCTCAGGTTTGGTGTAAGTATTGAGATATCACATCTCTGCTATCGGAAGTGTCTCAGGATTGGAATGGGAAGGAGTTGGATATCCCATCTCATGTTATAGGACGGGTCTCAGGTTTGTTATTAGAATCATTGAGATATCATATTGCATGCTGTAGGAAGGGTCTAAGGATTGGAATGGGAAGGACTTGGATATCACATCTCATGCTATAGGTAGGCTCTCAGGTTTGGAAAGGGAAGGAGTTGGATATCACATCTCATGTTATAGGAAGAGTCTCAGGTTTGGTATAAGCATTGAGAGATCACATCTCATGCTATAGGAAGGGTCTCAAGATTGGAATGGGAAGGAGTTGAATATCACATCTCATGCTATAGGAAGGGTTCGCAGGTTTGGTATAAGCATTGAGATATCACATCTCATGCTATAGGAAGGGCCTCAGGATTGGAATGGGAAGGAGTTGGATATCACATCTCATGCTATAGGAAGGGTCTCAGGTTTGGAAGGGGAAGGAGTTGGATATCCAATCTCATGTTATAGGACTGGTCTCAGGTTTGGTATTAGAAGCATTGAGATATCAAGTCTCATGGTATAGGAAGGGTCTCAGAATTGGAATGGGAAGGAGTTGGATATCACATCTCAAGCTATAGGAAGGGTCTCAGGATTGGAATGGGAAGGACTTGGATATCACATCTCATGCTATAGGAAGTCTCTCAGGTTTGGAAGGGGAAAGAGTTGGATATCACATTTCATGTTAGAGGTAGGATCTCAGGTTTGGTATTAGAGGCATTGAGATATCACATCTCATGCTATCAGAAGGGTCTCAGGAATGGAATGGGAAGGAGTTGGATATCACATCTCATGCTAAAGGGAGGGTCTCAGGTTTGGAAGGGGAAGGATTTGGATATCACATCTCATGCTATAGATAGGCTCTCAGGTTTGGAAAGGGAAGGAGTTGGATATCACATCTCATGCTATAGGAAGGGTCTCAGGATTGGAATGGGAAGTAGTTGGATATCACATCTCATGCTATAGGAAGGGTCTCAGGTTTGGTATAAGCATTGAGATATCACATCTCATGCTATAGAACGGGTCTCAGGATTTGAATGGAAGGAGTTGGATATCACATCTCATGTTATAGGAAAGATCTCAGGTTTGGTATTAGAAGGATTGAGACATCACATCTCATGCTATAGGAAGGGTCTCAGGATTGGAATGGGAAGGAGTTGGATATCACATCTCATGCTATAGGAAGGGTCTCAGGTTTGGTATACGCATTGAGATATCACATCTCATGCTATAGGAAGGGTCTCAGGTTTGGTATTAGAAGCATTGAGACATCACATCTCATGCTATAGGAAGGGTCTCAGGATTGGAATGGGAAGGAGTTGTATATGACATCTCAGGCCATAGGAAGGGTCTCAGGTTTGGTATAAGCATTGAGATATCACATCTCTGCTATCGGAAGGGTCTCAGGATTGGAATGGGAAGGAGTTGGATATCCCATCTCATGTTATAGGAAGGGTCTCAGGTTTGGTATTAGAAGCATTGAGATATCACATCTCATGCTATAGGAAGGGTCTCAGGATTGGAATGGGGAGGACTTGGATGTCACATCTCATGCTATAGGGAGGGTCTCAAGTTTGATATTAGAAGCATTGAGATAACAAATCTCATGATATCGGAAGGGTCTCAGGATTGGAATGGAAAGGAGTTGGATATCACATCTCATGATAAAGGAAGGGTCTAAGGTTTGGAAGGGGAAGGATTTGGATATCACATCTCATGTTATAGGACGGGTCTCAGGTTTGGTATTAGAAACATTGAGATATCAAGTCTCATGGTATAGGAAGGGTCTCAGAATTGGAATGGGAAGGAGTTGGATATCACATCTCAAGCTATAGGAAGGGTCTCAGGATTGGAATGGGAAGGAGTTTGATATCACATCTCATGCCATAGTATGGGTCTCAGGTTTGGTAGAAGCATTTGGGATATCACATCTCATGCTATCGGAAGGGTCTCAGGATTGGAATGGGAAGGAGTTGGATATCACATCTCAAGCTATAGGAAGGGTCTCAGGTTTGGTATAAGCATTGAGATATCACATCTCATGCTATAGGAAGGGTCTCAGGATTGGAATGGGAAGTAGTTGGATATCACATCTCATGCTATAGAAAGGGTCTCAGGTTTTTAATGGGGAGGAATTGGATATCACATCTCATGTCATAGGAAGGATCTCAGGTTTGGTATTAGAAGCATTGAGATACCACATCTCTGCTATCGGAAGTGGCTCAGGATTGGAATGGGAAGGAGTTGGATATTACATTCTTGCTATAGGAAGGGTCTCATGTTTGGAATGGGAAGGAGTTGGATATCACATATGCTATAGGAAGGGTCCCAGGCTTGGAACGGGAAGGAGTTGGATATCACATCTCAAGCTATAGGAAGGGTCTCAGGATTGGAATGGGAAGGACTTGGATATCACATCTCATGCTATAGGAAGTCTCTCAGGTTTGGAAGGGGAAAGAGTTGGATATCACATTTCATGTTAGAGGTAGGATCTCAGGTTTGGTATTAGAGGCATTGAGATATCACATCTCATGCTATCAGAAGGGTCTCAGGAATGGAATGGGAAGGAGTTGGATATCACATCTCATGCTAAAGGGAGGGTCTCAGGTTTGGAAGGGGAAGGATTTGGAATCACATCTCATGCTATAGATAGGCTCTCAGGTTTGGAAAGGGAAGGAGTTGGATATCACATCTCATGCTATAGGAAGGGTCTCAGGATTGGAATGGGAAGTAGTTGGATATCACATCTCATGCTATAGGAAGGGTCTCAGGTTTGGTATACGCATTGAGATATCACATCTCATGCTATAGGAAGGGTCTCAGGATTGGAATGGGAAGGAGTTGTATATGACATCTCATGCCGTAGGAAGGGTCTCAGGTTTGGTATAAGCATTGAGATATCACTTCTCATGCTATAGGAAGTGTCTCAGGATTGGAATGGGAAGGAGTTGGATATCACATCTCATGTATAGGAAGTATCTCAGGTTTGGTATTAGAATCATTGAGACATCACATCTCATGCTATAGGAAGGGTCTCAGGATTGGAATGGGAAGGAGTTGGATATCACATCTCATGCTAAAGGGAGGGTCTCAGGTTTGGAAGGGGAAGGATTTGGATATTACATCTCGTGTTATAGGAATGATCTCAGGTTTGGTATTAGAAGCATTGAGATATCACATCTCATGCTATCGGAAGGATCTCAGGTTTGGTGTTAGAAGCATTGAGATATCAAATCTCATGCTATAGGAAGGGTCTCAGGATTGGAATGGGAAGGAGTTGGATATCACATCTCATGCTATAGGAAGGGTTACAGGATTGGAATGGTAAGGAGTTGTATATGACATCTCATGCCACAGGAAGGGTCTCAGGTTTGGTATAAGCATTGAGATATCACATCTCTGCTATCGGAAGGGTCTCAGGATTGGAATGGGAAGGAGTTGGATATCCCATCTTATGTTATAGGAAGGGTCTCAGGTTTGGTATTAGAAGCATTGAGATATCACATCTCATGCTATAGGAAGGGTCTCAGGATTGGAATGGGAAGGACTTGGATATCACATCTCATGCTATAGGGAGGGTCTCACGTTTGGAAAGGGAAGGAGTTGGATATCACATTTCATGTTAGAGGTAGGATCTCGGGTTTGGTATTAGAGGCATTGAGATATCACATCTCATGCTATCAGAAGGGTCTCAGGATTGGAATGGGAAGGAGTTGGATATCACATCTCATGCTAAAGGGAGGGTCTCAGGTTTGGAAGGGGAAGGATTTGGATATCACATCTCATGTTATAGGAAGGATCTCAGGTTTGGTATAAGCATTGAGATATCACATCTCATGCTATAGGAAGGGTCTCAGGATTGGAATGGGAAGGATTTGGATATCACATCTCATGCTATAGGAAGGGTCTCAGGTTTGGTATACGCATGGAGATATCACTTCTCATGCTATAGGAAGGGTCTCAGGATTGGAATGGGAAGGAGTTGGATATCACATCTCATGTTATAGGAAGGATCTCAGGTTTGGTATTAGAAGTATTGAGATATCATATCTCATGCTATAGGAAGGGTCTCAGGACTGGAATGGGAAGGAGTTGGATATCACATCTCATGCTAAAGGAAGGGTCTCAGGTTTGGTAGAAGCATTGAGATATCACATCTCATGCTAAAGGGAGGGTCTCAGGTTTGGAATGGGAAGGATTTGTATATCACATCTCATGTTATCGGAAGGATCTCAGGTTTGGTATTAGAAGTATTGAGATATCATATCTCATGCTATAGGAAGGGTCTCAGGACTGGAATGGGAAGGAGTTGGATATCACATCTCATGCTAAAGGTAGGGTCTCAGGTTTGGTAGAAGCATTGAGATATCACATCTCATGCTAAAGGAAGGGTCTCAGGATTGGAATGGGAAGGACTTAGATATCACATATCATGCTATAGGGAGGGTCTCAGTTTTGATATTAGAAGCATTGAGATATCACATATCATGCTAAAGGAAGGGTCTCAGGTTTGGAACGGGAAGGAGTTGGATATCACATCTCATGTTATAGGAAGGGTCTCAGGTTTGGTATAAGCATTGAGATATCACATCTCTGCTATCGGAAGTGTCTCAGGATTGGAATGGGAAGGAGTTGGATATCCCATCTCATGCTATAGATAGGCTCTCAGGTTTGAAAAGGGAAGGAGTTGGATATCACATCTCATGCTATAGGAAGGGTCTCAGGATTGAAATGGGAAGTAGTTGGATATCACATCTCATGCTATAGGAAGGGTCTCAGGTTTGGTATAAGCATTGAGATATCACATCTCATGCTATAGGACGGGTCTCAGGATTGGAATGGAAGGAGTTGGATATCACATCTCATGCTATAGGACGGATCTCAGGATTGGAATGGGAAGTAGTTGGATATCACATCTCATGCTATAGGAAGGGTCTCAGGTTTGGTATTAGAAGCATTGAGATATCACATCTCATGCTATAGGACGGGTCTCAGGATTGGAATGGAAGGAGTTGGATATCACATCTCATGTTATAGGAAGGATCTCAGGTTTGGTATTAGAAGGATTGAGACATCACATCTCATGCTATAGGAAGGGTCTCAGGATTGGAATGGGAAGGAGTTGGATATCACATCTCATGCTATAGGAAGGGTCTCAGGTTTGGTATAAGCATTGAGATATCACATCTCATGCTATAGGAAGGGTCTCAGGATTGGAATGGGAAGTAGTTGTATATGACATCTCATGCCGTAGGAAGGGTCTCAGGTTTGGTATAAGCATTTAGATATCACTTCTCATGCTATAGGAAGTGTCTCAGGATTGGAATGGGAAGGAGTTGGATATCACATCTCATGTTATAGGAAGGATCTCAGGTTTGGTATTAGAAGCATTGAGACATCACATCTCATGCTATAGGAAGGGTCTCAGGATTGGAATGGGAAGGATTTGGATATCACATCTCATGCTAAAGGGAGGGTCTCAGGTTTGGAAGGGGAAGGATTTCGATATTACATCTCGTGTTATAGGAATGATCTCAGGTTTGGTATTAGAAGCATTGAGATATCAAATCCTATGCTATAGGAAGGGTCTCAGGATTGGAATGGGAAGGAGTTGGATATCACATCTCATGCTATAGGAAGGGTCTCAGGATTGGAATGGGAAGGAGTTGTATATGGCATCTCATGCCACTGGAAGGGTCTCAGGTTTGGTATAAGCATTGAAATATCACATCTCTGCTATTGGAAGGGTCTCAGGATTGGAATGGGAAGGAGTTGGATATCCCATCTTATGTTATAGGAAGGGTCTCAGGTTTGGTATTAGAAGCATTGAGATATCACATCTCATGCTATAGGAAGGGTCTCAGGATTGGAATGGGAAGGACTTGGATATCACATCTCATGCTATAGGGAGGGTCTCACGTTTGGAAAGGGAAGGAGTTGGATATCACATTTCATGTTAGAGGTAGGATCTCAGGTTTGGTATTAGAGGCATTGAGATATCACATTTCATGCTATCAGAAGGGTCTCAGGATTGGAATGGGAAGGAGTTGGATATCACATCTCATGCTAAAGGGAGGGTCTCAGGTTTGGAAGGGGAAGGATTTGAATATCACATCTCATGTTATAGGAAGGATCTCAGGTTTGGTATCAGAAGCATTGAGATATGACATCTCATGCTATTGGAAGGATCTCAGGTTTGGTATTAGAGGCATTGAGATATCACATCTCATGCTAAAGGGAGGGTCTCAGGTTTGGAAGGGGAAGGATTTGGATATCACATCTCTTATTATAGGAAGGATCACAGGTTTGGTATTAGAAGCATTGAGATATCACATCTCATGCTATCGGAAGGGTCTCATAATTGGAATGGGAAGGAGTTGGATATCACATCTCATGCTATAGGAAGGGTCTCACGTTTGGAACGAGAAGGAGTTGGATATCACATCTCATGTTATAGGAAGAGTCTCAGGTTTGGTATAAGCATTGAGATATCACATCTCTGCTATCGGAGGTGTCTCAGGATTGGGATGGGAAGGAATTGGATGTCACATCTCATGCTATAGGAAGGGTCTCAGGTTTGGAACGGGAAGGAGTTGGATATCCCATCTCATGTTATAGGACGGGTCTCAGGTTTGATATTAGAAGCATTGAGATATCACATCGCATGCTGTAGGAAGGGTCTCAGGTTTGGAATGGGAAGGATTTGGATATCACATTTCATGTCATAGGAAGGATCTCAGGTTTGGTATTAGAAGCATTGATATATCACATCTCATGCTATAGGAATGGTCTCAGGATTGGAATGGGTAGGAGTTGGATATTACATTCTTGCTATAGGAAGGATCTCATGTTTGGAATGGGAATGAGTTGGATATCACATATGGTATAGGAAGTGTCTCAGGTTTGGAACGGGAATGAGTTGGATATCACATCTCATGTTATAGGAAGGGTCTCAGGTTTGGTATAAGCATTGAGATATCACATCTCTGCTATCGGAAGTGGCTCAGGATTGGAATGGAAGGAGTTGGATATCCCATCTCATGTTATAGGACGGGTCTCTGGTTTGGTATAAGCATTGAGATATCACATCTCATGCTATAGGAAGGGTCTCAGGATAGGAATGGGAAGGATTTGGATATCACATCTCATGCTATAGGAAGGGTCTCAGGTTTGGTATACGCATGGAGATATCCCTTCTCATGCTATAGGAAGGGTCTCAGGATTGGAATGGGAAGGAGTTGTGTATCACATCTCATGCTATAGGAAGGGTCTCAGGTTTGGTATAAGCATGGAGATATCACTTCTTATGCTATAGGAAGGGTCTCAGGATTGGAATGGGAAGGAGTTGGATATCACATCTCATGTTATAGGAAGGATCTCAGGTTTGGTATTAGAAGCATTGAGACATCACATCTCATGCTATGGGAAAGGTCTCAGGATTGGAATGGGAAGGAGTTGGATATCACATCTCATGCTATAGGAAGGGTCTCAGGTTTGGTATAAGCATTGAGATATCACATCTCATGCTATAGGAAGGGTCTCAGGATTGGAATGGGAAGGAGTTGTATATGACATCTCAGGCCATAGCAAGGGTCTAAGGTTTGGTATTAGCATTGAGATATCACATCTCTGCTATCGGAAGGGTCTCAGGATTGGAATGGGAAGGAGTTGGATATCCCATCTTATGTTATAGGAAGGGTCTCAGGTTTGGTATTAGAAGCATTGAGATATCACATCTCATGCTATAGGAAGGGTCTCAGGATTGGAATGGGAAGGACTTGGATGTCAGATCTCATGCTATAGGGAGGGTCTCAAGTTTGATATTAGAAGCATTGAGATAACAAATCTCATGATATCGGAAGGGTGTCAGGATTGGAATGGGAAGGAGTTGGATATCACATCTCATGATAAAGGAAGGGTCTAAGGTTTGGAAGGGGAAGGATTTGGACATCACATCTCATTTTATAGGACGGGTCTCAGGTTTGGTATTAGAAGCATTGAGATATAAAGTCTCATGGTATAGGAAGGGTCTCAGAATTGGAATGGGAAGGAGTTGGATATCACATCTCAAGCTATAGGAAGGGTCTCAGGATTGGAATGGGAAGGAGTTTGATATCACATCTCATGCCATAGTATGGGTCTCAGGTTTGGTAGAAGCATTGGGATATCACATCTCATGCTATCGGAAGAGTATCAGGATTGGATTTGGAAGGAGTTGGATATCCCATCTCATGCTATAGGAAGGGTCTCAGGTTGGAATGGGAAGGAGTTGGATATCACATCTCATGTTATAGGAAGGGTCTCAGGATTGGAATGGGAAGGACTTGGATATCATATCTCATGCTATAGGAAGGCTCTCAGGTTTGGAAGGGGAAGGAGTTGGATATCACATTTCATGTTAGAGGAAGGATCTCAGGTTTGGTATTAGAGGCATTGAGATATCACATCTCATGCTATAGGAAGGTTCTCAGGATTGGAATGGGAAGGAGTTGGATATCATATCTCAAGCTATAGGAAGGGTCTCAGGTTTGGTATAAGCATTGAGATATCACATCTCATGCTATAGGAAGGGTCTCAGTATTGGAATGGGAAGGAGTTTGATATCACATCTCATGTTATAGGAAAGATATCAGGTTTGGTATTAGAAACATTGAGACATCACATCTCATGTTATAGGAAGGGTCTCAGGATTGGAATGGGAAGAAGTTGGATATCACATCTCATGTTATAGGACGGGTCTCAGGTTTGGTATTAGAAGCATTGAGATATCACATCGCATGCTGTAGGAAGGGTCTCAGGATTGGAATGGGAAGGAGTTGGATATTACATTCTTGCTATAGGAAGGGTCTCATGTTTGGAATGGGAAGGAGTTGGATATCACATATGCTATAGGAAGGGTCTCAGGTTTGGAACGGGAAGGAGTTGGATATCACATCTCATGCTATAGGAAGGGTCTCAGGACTGGAATGGGAAGGAGTTGGATATCACATCTCATGCTAAAGGAAGGGTCTCAGGTTTGGTAGAAGCATTGAGATATCACATCTCATGCTATAGGAAGGGTCTCAGGATTGGAATGGGAAGGACTTAGATATCACATATCATGCAATAGGGAGGGTCTCAGTTTTGATATTAGAAGCATTGAGATATCACATCTTATGCTATCGGAAGTGTCTCAGGATTGGAATGGGAAGGAGCTGGATATCACATCTCATGCTAAAGGAAGGGTCTCAGGTTTGGAACGGGAAGGAGTTGGATATCACATCTCATGTTATAGGAAGGGTCTCAGGTTTGGTATAAGCATTGAGATATCACATCTCTGCTATCGGAAGTGTCTCAGGATTGGAATGGGAAGGAGTTGGATATCCCATCTCATGCTATAGATAGGCTCTCAGGTTTGAAAAGGGAAGGAGTTGGATATCACATCTCATGCTATAGGAAGGGTCTCAGGATTGGAATGGGAAGTAGTTGGATATCACATCTCATGCTATAGGAAGGGTCTCAGGTTTGGTATAAGCATTGAGATATCACATCTCATGCTATAGGACGGGTCTCAGGATTGGAATGGAAGGAGTTGGATATCACATCTCATGCTAAAGGAAGGGTCTCAGGATTGGAATGGGAAGTAGTTGGATATCACATCTCATGCGATAGGAAGGGTCTCAGGTATGGTATTAGAAGCATTGAGATATCACATCGCATGCTGTAGGAAGGGTCTCAGGATTGGAATGGGAAGGAGTTGGATATTACATTCTTGCTATAGGAAGGGTCTCATGTTTGGAATGGGAAGGAGTTGGATATCACATATGCTATAGGAAGGGTCTCAGGTTTGGAACGGGAAGGAGTTGGATATCACATCTCATGCTATAGGAAGGGTCTCAGGACTGGAATGGGAAGGAGTTGGATATCACATCTCATGCTAAAGGAAGGGTCTCAGGTTTGGTAGAAGCATTGAGATATCACATCTCATGCTATAGGAAGGGTCTCAGGATTGGAATGGGAAGGACTTAGATATCACATATCATGCAATAGGGAGGGTCTCAGTTTTGATATTAGAAGCATTGAGATATCACATCTTATGCTATCGGAAGTGTCTCAGGATTGGAATGGGAAGGAGCTGGATATCACATCTCATGCTAAAGGAAGGGTCTCAGGTTTGGAACGGGAAGGAGTTGGATATCACATCTCATGTTATAGGAAGGGTCTCAGGTTTGGTATAAGCATTGAGATATCACATCTCTGCTATCGGAAGTGTCTCAGGATTGGAATGGGAAGGAGTTGGATATCCCATCTCATGCTATAGATAGGCTCTCAGGTTTGAAAAGGGAAGGAGTTGGATATCACATCTCATGCTATAGGAAGGGTCTCAGGATTGGAATGGGAAGTAGTTGGATATCACATCTCATGCTATAGGAAGGGTCTCAGGTTTGGTATAAGCATTGAGATATCACATCTCATGCTATAGGACGGGTCTCAGGATTGGAATGGAAGGAGTTGGATATCACATCTCATGCTAAAGGAAGGGTCTCAGGATTGGAATGGGAAGTAGTTGGATATCACATCTCATGCGATAGGAAGGGTCTCAGGTATGGTATTAGAAGCATTGAGATATCACTTCTCATGCTATAGGAAGGGTCTCAGGATTGGAATGGGAAGGACTTGGATATCACATCTCATGCTATAGATATGCTCTCAGGTTTGGAAAGGGAAGGAGTTGGATATCACATCTCATGCTATAGGAAGGGTCTCAGGATTGGAAGGGAAGTAGTTGGATATCACATCTCATGCTATAGGAAGGGTCTCAGGTTTGGTATAAGCATTGAGATATCACATCTCATGCTATAGGACGGGTCTCAGGATTGGAATGGGAAGGAGTTGGATATCACATCTCATGCTATAGGAAGGGTCTCAGGTTTGGTATAAGCATTGAGATATCACAAAGCATGCTATAGGAAGGGTCTCAGGATTGGAATGGGAAGGAGTTGTATATGACATCTCATGCCGTAGGAAGGGTCTCAGGTTTGGTATAAGCATTGAGATATCACATCTCATGCTATAGGAAGGGTCTCAGGATTGGAATGGGAAGGAGTTGTATATGACATCTCATGCCGTAGGAAGGGTCTCAGGTTTGGTATAAGCATTGAGATATCACTTCTCATGCTATAGGAAGTGTCTCAGGATTGGAATGGGAAGGAGTTGGATATCACATCTCATGTTATAGGAAGGATCTCAGGTTTGGTATTAGAAGCATTGAGACATCACATCTCATGCTATAGGAAGGGTCTCAGGATTGGAATGGGAAGGAGTTGGATATCACATCTCATGCTAAAGAGAGGGTCTCAGGTTTGGAAGGGGAAGGATTTCGATATTACATCTCGTGTTATAGGAATGAACTCAGGTTTGGTATTAGAAGCATTGAGATATCACATCTCATGCTATCGGAAGGATCTCGGGTTTGGTGTTAGAAGCATTGAGATATCAAATCTCATGCTATAGGAAGGGTCTCAGGATTGGAATGGGAAGGAGTTGGATATCACATCTCATGCTATAGGAAGGGTCTCAGGATTGGAATGGGAAGGAGTTGTATATGACATCTCATGCCACAGGAAGGGTCTCAGGTTTGGTATAAGCATTGAGATATCACATCTCTGCTATCGGAAGGGTCTCAGGATTGGAATGGGAAGGAGTTGGATATCCCATCTTATGTTATAGGAAGGGTCTCAGGTTTGGTATTAGAAGCATTGAGATATCACATCTCATGCTATAGGAAGGGTCTCAGGATTGGAATGGGAAGGACTTGGATATCACATCTCATGCTATCGGGAGGGTCTCACATTTGGAAAGGGAAGGATTTGGATATCACATTTCATGTTAGAGGTAGGATCTCAGGTTTGGTATTAGAGGCATTGAGATATCACATCTCATGCTATCAGAAGGGTCTCAGGATTGGAATGGGAAGGAGTTGGATATCACATCTCATGCTAAAGGGAGGGTCTCAGGTTTGGAAGGGGAAGGATTTGGATATCACATCTCATGTTATAGGAAGGATCTCAGGTTTGGTATCAGAAGCATTGAGATATGACATCTCATGCTATTGGAAGGATCTCAGGTTTGGTATTAGAGGCATTGAGATATCACATCTCATGCTATCGGAAGTGGCTCAGGATTGGAATGGGAAGGAGTTGGATATCCCATCTCATGTTATAGGACGGGTCTCTGGTTTGGTATAAGCATTGAGATATCACATCTCATGCTATAGGAAGGGTCTCAGGATTGGAATGGGAAGGATTTGGATATCACATCTCATGCTATAGGAAGGGTCTCAGGTTTGGTATACGCATGGAGATATCACTTCTCATGCTATAGGAAGGGTCTCAGGATTGGAATGGGAAGGAGTTGGATATCACATCTCATGTTATAGGAAGGATCTCAGGTTTGGTATTAGAAGCATTGAGATATCACATCTCATGCTATCAGAAGGGTCTCAGGATTGAAATGGGAAGGAGTTGGATATCACATCTCATGCTAAAGGGACGGTCTCAGGTTTGGAATGGGAAGGATTTGGATATCACATCTCATGTTATCGGAAGGATCTCAGGTTTGGTATTAGAAGTATTGAGATATCATATCTCATGCTATAGGAAGGGTCTCAGGACTGGAATGGGAAGGAGTTGGATATCACATTTCATGCTAAAGGAAGGGTCTCAGGTTTGGTAGAAGCATTGAGATATCACATCTCATGCTATAGGAAGGGTCTCAGGATTGGAATGGGAAGGACTTAGATATCACATATCATGCTATAGGGAGGGTCTCAGTTTTGATATTAGAAGCATTGAGATATCACATCTTATGCTATCGGAAGTGTCTCAGGATTGGAATGTGAAGGAGCTGGATATCACATCTCATGCTAAAGGAAGGGTCTCAGGTTTGGAACGGGAAGGAGTTGGATATCACATCTCATGTTATAGGAAGGGTCTCAGGTTTGGTATAAGCATTGAGATATCACATCTCTGCTATCAGACGTGTCTCAGGATTGGAATGGGAAGGAATTGGATATCCCATCTCATGCTATAGATAGGCTCTCAGGTTTAAAAAGGGAAGGAGTTGGATATCACATCTCATGCTATAGGAAGGGTCTCAGGATTGGAATGGGAAGTAGTTGGATATCACATCTCATGCTATAGGAAGGGTCTCAGGTTTGGTATAAGCATTGAGATATCACATCTCATGCTATAGGACGGGTCTCAGGATTGGAATGGAAGGAGTTGGATATCACATCTCATGCTAAAGGAAGGGTCTCAGGATTGGAATGGGAAGTAGTTGGATATCACATCTCATGCTATAGGAAGGGTCTCAGGTTTGGTATTAGAAGCATTGAGATATCACATCTCATGCTATAGGAAGGGTCTCAGGATTGGAATGGGAAGGACATGGATATCACATCTCATGCTATAGATATGCTCTCAGGTTTGGAAAGGGAAGGAGTTGGATATCACATCTCATGCTATAGGAAGGGTCTCAGGACTGGAATGGGAAGGAGTTGGATATCACATTTCATGCTAAAGGAAGGGTCTCAGGTTTGGTAGAAGCATTGAGATATCACATCTCATGCTATAGGAAGGGTCTCAGGATTGGAATGGGAAGGACTTAGATATCACATATCATGCTATAGGGAGGGTCTCAGTTTTGATATTAGAAGCATTGAGATATCACATCTTATGCTATCGGAAGTGTCTCAGGATTGGAATGGGAAGGAGCTGGATATCACATCTCATGCTAAAGGAAGGGTCTCAGGTTTGGAACGGGAAGGAGTTGGATATCACATCTCATGTTATAGGAAGGGTCTCAGGTTTGGTATATGCATTGAGATATCA
This sequence comes from Ambystoma mexicanum, assembly GCF_040938575.1. Classification (NCBI taxonomy): domain Eukaryota; kingdom Metazoa; phylum Chordata; class Amphibia; order Caudata; family Ambystomatidae; genus Ambystoma; species Ambystoma mexicanum. The sequence goes on from NC_090934.1 coordinate 1,160,500,330, forward strand.
CATCTCTGCTATCGGAAGTGTCTCAGGATTGGAATGGGAAGGAGTTGGATATCCCATCTCATGCTATAGATAGGCTCTCAGGTTTAAAAAGGGAAGGAGTTGGATATCACATCTCATGCTATAGGAAGGGTCTCAGGATTGGAATGGGAAGTAGTTGGATATCACATCTCATGCTATAGGAAGGGTCTCAGGTTTGGTATAAGCATTGAGATATCACATCTCATGCTATAGGACGGGTCACAGGATTGGAATGGAAGGAGTTGGATATCACATCTCATGCTAAAGGAAGGGTCTCAGGATTGGAATGGGAAGTAGTTGGATATCACATCTCATGCTATAGGAAGGGTCTCAGGTTTGGTATTAGAAGCATTGAGATATCACATCTCATGCTATAGGAAGGGTCTCAGGATTGGAATGGGAAGGACTTGGATATCACATCTCATGCTATAGATATGCTCTCAGGTTTGGAAAGGGAAGGAGTTGGATATCACATCTCATGCTATAGGAAGGGTCTCAGGATTGGAATGGGAAGTAGTTGGATATCACATCTCATGCTATAGGAAGGGTCTCAGGTTTGGTATAAGCATTGAGATATCACATCTCATGCTATAGGACGGGTCTCAGGATTGGAATGGAAGGAGTTGGATATCACATCTCATGTTATAGGAAGGATCTCAGGTTTGGTATTAGAAGGATTGAGACATCACATCTCATACTATAGGAACGGTCTCAGGATTGGAATGGGAAGGGGTTGGATATCACATCTCATGCTATAGGAAGGGTCTCAGGTTTGGTATACGCATTGAGATATCACATCTCATGCTATAGGAAGGGTCTCAGGATTGGAATGGGAAGGAGTTGTATATGACATCTCATGCCGTAGGAAGGGTCTCAGGTTTGGTATAAGCATTGAGATATCACTTCTCATGCTATAGGAAGTGTCTCAGGATTGGAATGGGAAGGAGTTGGATATCACATCTCATGTTATAGGAAGTATCTCAGGTTTGGTATTAGAAGCATTGAGACATCACATCTCATGCTATAGGAAGGGTCTCAGGATTGGAATGGGAAGGATTTGGATATCACATCTCATGCTATAGGAAGGGTCTCAGGTTTGGTATACGCATGGAGATATCACTTCTCATGCTATAGGAAGGGTCTCAGGATTGGAATGGGAAGGAGTTGGATATCACATCTCATGTTATAGGAAGGATCTCAGGTTTGGTATTAGAAGCATTGAGATATCACATCTCATGCTATCAGAAGGGTCTCAGGATTGAAATGGGAAGGAGTTGGATATCACATCTCATGCTAAAGGGACGGTCTCAGGTTTGGAATGGGAAGGATTTGGATATCACATCTCATGTTATCGGAAGGATCTCAGGTTTGGTATTAGAAGTATTGAGATATCATATCTCATGCTATAGGAAGGGTCTCAGGACTGGAATGGGAAGGAGTTGGATATCACATTTCATGCTAAAGGAAGGGTCTCAGGTTTGGTAGAAGCATTGAGATATCACATCTCATGCTATAGGAAGGGTCTCAGGATTGGAATGGGAAGGACTTAGATATCACATATCATGCTATAGGGAGGGTCTCAGTTTTGATATTAGAAGCATTGAGATATCACATCTTATGCTATCGGAAGTGTCTCAGGATTGGAATGTGAAGGAGCTGGATATCACATCTCATGCTAAAGGAAGGGTCTCAGGTTTGGAACGGGAAGGAGTTGGATATCACATCTCATGTTATAGGAAGGGTCTCAGGTTTGGTATAAGCATTGAGATATCACATCTCTGCTATCAGAAGTGTCTCAGGATTGGAATGGGAAGGAATTGGATATCCCATCTCATGCTATAGATAGGCTCTCAGGTTTAAAAAGGGAAGGAGTTGGATACCACATCTCATGCTATAGGAAGGGTCTCAGGATTGGAATGGGAAGTAGTTGGACATCACATCTCATGCTATAGGAAGGGTCTCAGGTTTGGTATAAGCATTGAGATATCACATCTCATGCTATAGGACGGGTCTCAGGATTGGAATGGAAGGAGTTGGATATCACATCTCATGCTAAAGGAAGGGTCTCAGGATTGGAATGGGAAGTAGTTGGATATCACATCTCATGCTATAGGAAGGGTCTCAGGTTTGGTATTAGAAGCATTGAGATATCACATCTCATGCTATAGGAAGGGTCTCAGGATTGGAATGGGAAGGACATGGATATCACATCTCATGCTATAGATATGCTCTCAGGTTTGGAAAGGGAAGGAGTTGGATATCACATCTCATGCTATAGGAAGGGTCTTAGGACTGGAATGGGAAGGAGTTGGATATCACATTTCATGCTAAAGGAAGGGTCTCAGGTTTGGTAGAAGCATTGAGATATCACATCTCATGCTATAGGAAGGGTCTCAGGATTGGAATGGGAAGGACTTAGATATCACATATCATGCTATAGGGAGGGTCTCAGTTTTGATATTAGAAGCATTGAGATATCACATCTTATGCTATCGGAAGTGTCTCAGGATTGGAATGGGAAGGAGCTGGATATCACATCTCATGCTAAAGGAAGGGTCTCAGGTTTGGAACGGGAAGGAGTTGGATATCACATCTCATGTTATAGGAAGGGTCTCAGGTTTGGTATATGCATTGAGATATCACATCTCTGCTATCGGAAGTGTCTCAGGATTGAAATGGGAAGGAGTTGGATATCCCATCTCATGCTATAGATAGGCTCTCAGGTTTAAAAAGGGAAGGAGTTGGATATCACATCTCATGCTATAGGAAGGGTCTCAGGATTGGAATGGGAAGTAGTTGGATATCACATCTCATGCTATAGGAAGGGTCTCAGGTTTGGTATAAGCATTGAGATATCACATCTCATGCTATAGGACGGGTCACAGGATTGGAATGGAAGGAGTTGGATATCACATCTCATGCTAAAGGAAGGGTCTCAGGATTGGAATGGGAAGTAGTTGGATATCACATCTCATGCTATAGGAAGGGTCTCAGGTTTGGTATTAGAAGCATTGAGATATCACATCTCATGCTATAGGAAGGGTCTCAGGATTGGAATGGGAAGGACTTGGATATCACATCTCATGCTATAGATATGCTCTCAGGTTTGGAAAGGGAAGGAGTTGGATATCACATCTCATGCTATAGGAAGGGTCTCAGGATTGGAATGGGAAGTAGTTGGATATCACATCTCATGCTATAGGAAGGGTCTCAGGTTTGGTATAAGCATTGAGATATCACATCTCATGCTATAGGACGGGTCTCAGGATTGGAATGGAAGGAGTTGGATATCACATCTCATGTTATAGGAAGGATCTCAGGTTTGGTATTAGAAGGATTGAGACATCACATCTCATGCTATAGGAACGGTCTCAGGATTGGAATGGGAAGGAGTTGGATATCACATCTCATGCTATAGGAAGGGTCTCAGGTTTGGTATACGCATTGAGATATCACATCTCATGCTATAGGAAGGGTCTCAGGATTGGAATGGGAAGGAGTTGTATATGACATCTCATGCCGTAGGAAGGGTCTCAGGTTTGGTATAAGCATTGAGATATCACTTCTCATGCTATAGGAAGTGTCTCAGGATTGGAATGGGAAGGAGTTGGATATCACATCTCATGTTATAGGAAGTATCTCAGGTTTGGTATTAGAAGCATTGAGACATCACATCTCATGCTATAGGAAGGGTCTCAGGATTGGAATGGGAAGGAGTTGGATATCACATCTCATGCTAAAGGGAGGGTCTCAGGTTTGGAAGGGGAAGGATTTGGATATTACATCTCGTGTTATAGGAATGATCTCAGGTTTGGTATTAGAAGCATTGAGATATCACATCTCATGCTATCGGAAGGATCTCAGGTTTGGTTTTAGAAGCATTGAGATATCAAATCTCATGCTATAGGAAGGGTCTCAGGATTGGAATGGGAAGGAGTTGGATATCACATCTCATGCTATAGGAAGGGTCTCAGGATTGGAATGGGAAGGAGTTGTATATGACATCTCATGCCACAGGAAGGGTCTCAGGTTTGGTATAAGCATTGAGATATCACATCTCTGCTATCGGAAGGGTCTCAGGATTGGAATGGGAAGGAGTTGGATATCCCATCTTATGTTATAGGAAGGGTCTCAGGTTTGGTACTAGAAGCATTGAGATATCACATCTCATGCTATAAGAAGGGTCTCAGGATTGGAATGGGAAGGACTTGGATATCACATCTCATGCTATAGGGAGGGTCTCACGTTTGGAAAGGGAAGGAGTTGGATATCACATTTCATGTTAGAGGTAGGATCTCAGGTTTGGTATTAGAGGCATTGAGATATCACATCTCATGCTATCAGAAGGGTCTCAGGTTTGGAATGGGAAGGAGTTGGATATCACATCTCATGCTAAAGGGAGGGTCTCAGGTTTGGAAGGGGAAGGATTTGGATATCACATCTCATGTTATAGGAAGGATCTCAGGTTTGGTATTAGAAGCATTGAGATATCACATCTCTGCTATCAGAAGTGGTTCAGGATTGGAATGGGAAGGAGTTGGATATCCCATCTCATGTTATAGGACTGGTCTCTGGTTTGGTATAAGCATTGAGATATCACATCTCATGCTATAGGAAGGGTCTCAGGATTGGAATGGGAAGGATTTGGATATCACATCTCATGCTATAGGAAGGGTCTCAGGTTTGGTATACGCATGGAGATATCACTTCTCATGCTATAGGAAGGGTCTCAGGATTGGAATGGGAAGGATTTGGATATCACATCTCATGCTATAGGAAGGGTCTCAGGATTGGAATGGGAAGGACGTGGATATCACATCTCATGCTATAGGGTGGGTCTCACATTTGGAAAGGGAAGGAGTTGGATATCACATTTCATGTTAGAGGTAGGATCTCAGGTTTGGTATTAGAGGCATTGAGATATCACATCTCATGCTATCAGAAGGGTCTCAGGATTGGAATGGGAAGGAGTTGGATATCACATCTCATGCTTAAGGGAGGGTCTCAGGTTTGGAAGGGGAAGGATTTGGATATCACATCTCATGTTATAGGAAGGATCTCAGGTTTGGTATCAGAAGCATTGAGATATGACATCTCATGCTATTGGAAGGATCTCAGGTTTGGTATTAGAGGCATTGAGATATCACATCTCATGCTAAAGGGAGGGTCTCAGGTTTGGAAGGGGAAGGATTTGGATATCACATCTCTTACTATAGGAAGGATCACAGGTTTGGTATTAGAATCATTGAGATATCACATCTCTGCTATCGGAAGTGGCTCAGGATTGGAATGGGAAGGAGTTGGATATCCCATCTCATGTTATAGGACGGGTCTCTGGTTTGGTATAAGCATTGAGATATCACATCTCATGCTATAGGAAGGGTCTCAGGATTGGAATGGGAAGGATTTGGATATCATATCTCATGCTATAGGAAGGGTCTCAGGTTTGGTATACGCATGGAGATATCACTTCTCATGCTATAGGAAGGGTCTCAGGATTGGAATGGGAAGGAGTTGGATATCACATCTCATGTTATAGGAAGGATCTCAGGTTTGGTATTAGAAGCATTGAGATATCACATCTCATGCTATCAGAAGGGTCTCAGGATTGAAATGGGAAGGAGTTGGATATCACATCTCATGCTATAGGGAGGGTCTCAGGTTTGGAATGGGAAGGATTTGGATATCACATCTCATGTTATCGGAAGGATCTCAGGTTTGGTATTAGAAGTATTGAGATATCATATCTCATGTTATAGGAAGGGTCTCAGGACTGGAATGGGAAGGAGTTGGATATCACATTTCATGCTAAAGGAAGGGTCTCAGGTTTGGTAGAAGCATTGAGATATCACATCTCATGCTATAGGAAGGGTCTCAGGATTGGAATGGGAAGGACTTAGATATCACATATCATGCTATAGGGAGGGTCTCAGTTTTGATATTAGAAGCATTGAGATATCACATCTTATGCTATCGGAAGTGTCTCAGGATTGGAATGGGAAGGAGCTGGATATCACATCTCATGCTAAAGGAAGGGTCTCAGGTTTGGAACGGGAAGGAGTTGGATATCACATCTCATGTTATAGGAAGGGTCTCAGGTTTGGTATAAGCATTGAGATATCACATCTCTGCTATCAGAAGTGTCTCAGGACTGGAATGGGAAGGAGTTGGATATCACATTTCATGCTAAAGGAAGGGTCTCAGGTTTGGTAGAAGCATTGAGATATCACATCTCATGCTATAGGAAGGGTCTCAGGATTGGAATGGGAAGGACTTAGATATCACATATCATGCTATAGGAAGGGTCTCAGGATTGGAATGGGAAGGACTTGGATATCACATCTCATGCTATAGATATGCTCTCAGGTTTGGAAAGGGAAGGAGTTGGATATCACATCTCATGCTATAGGAAGGGTCTCAGGATTGGAATGGGAAGTAGTTGGATATCACATCTCATGCTATAGGAAGGGTCTCAGGTTTGGTATAAGCATTGAGATATCACATCTCATGCTATAGGACGGGTCTCAGGATTGGAATGGAAGGAGTTGGATATCACATCTCATGTTATAGGAAGGATCTCAGGTTTGGTATTAGAAGGATTGAGACATCACATCTCATGCTATAGGAAGGGTCTCAGGATTGTAATGGGAAGGAGTTGGATATCACATCTCATGCTATAGGAAGGGTCTCAGGTTTGGTATACGCATTGAGATATCACATCTCATGCTATAGGAAGGGTCTCAGGATTGGAATGGGAAGGAGTTGTATATGACATCTCATGCCGTAGGAAGGGTCTCAGGTTTGGTATAAGCATTGAGATATCACTTTTCATGCTATAGGAAGTGTCTCAGGATTGGAATGGGAAGGAGTTGGATATCACATCTCATGTTATAGGAAGTATCTCAGGTTTGGTATTAGAAGCATTGAGACATCACATCTCATGCTATAGGAAGGGTCTCAGGATTGGAATGGGAAGGAGTTGGATATCACATCTCATGCTAAAGGGAGGGTCTCAGGTTTGGAAGGGGAAGGATTTGGATATTACATCTCGTGTTATAGGAATGATCTCAGGTTTGGTATTAGAAGTATTGAGATATCACATCTCATGCTATCGGAAGGATCTCAGGTTTGGTGTTAGAAGCATTGAGATATCAAATCTCATGCTATAGGAAGGGTCTCAGGATTGGAATGGGAAGGAGTTGGATATCACATCTCATGCTATAGGAAGGGTCTCAGGATTGGAATGGGAAGGAGTTGTATATGACATCTCATGCCACAGGAAGGGTCTCAGGTTTGGTATAAGCATTGAGATATCACATCTCTGCTATCGGAAGGGTCTCAGGATTGGAATGGGAAGGAGTTGGATATCCCATCTTATGTTATAGGAAGGGTCTCAGGTTTGGTACCAGAAGCATTGAGATATCACATCTCATGCTATAGGAAGGGTCTCAGGATTGGAATGGGAAGGACTTGGATATCACATCTCATGCTATAGGGAGGGTCTCACGTTTGGAAAGGGAAGGAGTTGGATATCACATTTCATGTTAGAGGTAGGATCTCAGGTTTGGTATTAGAGGCATTGAGATATCACATCTCATGCTATCAGAAGGGTCTCAGGATTGGAATGGGAAGGAGTTGGATATCACATCTCATGCTAAAGGGAGGGTCTCAGGTTTGGAAGGGGAAGGATTTGGATATCACATCTCATGTTATAGGAAGGATCTCAGGTTTGGTATTAGAAGCATTGAGATATCACATCTCTGCTATCGGAAGTGGCTCAGGATTGGAATGGGAAGGAGTTGGATATCCCATCTCATGTTATAGGACGGGTCTCTGGTTTGGTATAAGCATTGAGATATCACATCTCATGCTATAGGAAGGGTCTCAGGATTGGAATGGGAAGGATTTGGATATCACATCTCATGCTATAGGAAGGGTCTCAGGTTTGGTATACGCATGGAGATATCACTTCTCATGCTATAGGAAGGGTCTCAGGATTGGAATGGGAAGGATTTGGATATCACATCTCATGCTATAGGAAGGGTCTCAGGATTGGAATGGGAAGGACGTGGATATCACATCTCATGCTATAGGGTGGGTCTCACATTTGGAAAGGGAAGGAGTTGGATATCACATTTCATGTTAGAGGTAGGATCTCAGGTTTGGTATTAGAGGCATTGAGATATCACATCTCATGCTATCAGAAGGGTCTCAGGATTGGAATGGGAAGGAGTTGGATATCACATCTCATGCTTAAGGGAGGGTCTCAGGTTTGGAAGGGGAAGGATTTGGATATCACATCTCATGTTATAGGAAGGATCTCAGGTTTGGTATCAGAAGCATTGAGATATGACATCTCATGCTATTGGAAGGATCTCAGGTTTGGTATTAGAGGCATTGAGATATCACATCTCATGCTAAAGGGAGGGTCTCAGGTTTGGAAGGGGAAGGATTTGGATATCACATCTCTTATTATAGGAAGGATCACAGGTTTGGTATTAGAAGCATTGAGATATCACATCTCTGCTATCGGAAGTGGCTCAGGATTGGAATGGGAAGGAGTTGGATATCCCATCTCATGTTATAGGAAGGATCTCAGGTTTGGTATTAGAAGCATTGAGATATCACATCTCATGCTATCAGAAGGGTCTCAGGATTGAAATGGGAAGGAGTTGGATATCACATCTCATGCTAAAGGGAGGGTCTCAGGTTTGGAATGGGAAGGATTTGGATATCACATCTCATGTTATCGGAAGGATCTCAGGTTTGGTATTAGAAGTATTGAGATATCATATCTCATGCTATAGGAAGGGTCTCAGGACTGGAATGGGAAGGAGTTGGATATCACATTTCATGCTAAAGGAAGGGTCTCAGGTTTGGTAGAAGCATTGAGATATCACATCTCATGCTATAGGAAGGGTCTCAGGATTGGAATGGGAAGGACTTAGATATCACATATCATGCTATAGGGAGGGTCTCAGTTTTGATATTAGAAGCATTGAGATATCACATCTTATGCTATCGGAAGTGTCTCAGGATTGGAATGGGAAGGAGCTGGATATCACATCTCATGCTAAAGGAAGGGTCTCAGGTTTGGAACGGGAAGGAGTTGGATATCACATCTCATGTTATAGGAAGGGTCTCAGGTTTGGTATAAGCATTGAGATATCACATCTCTGCTATCAGAAGTGTCTCAGGACTGGAATGGGAAGGAGTTGGATATCACATTTCATGCTAAAGGAAGGGTCTCAGGTTTGGTAGAAGCATTGAGATATCACATCTCATGCTATAGGAAGGGTCTCAGGATTGGAATGGGAAGGACTTAGATATCACATATCATGCTATAGGGAGGGTCTCAGTTTTGATATTAGAAGCATTGAGATATCACATCTTATGCTATCGGAAGTGTCTCAGGATTGGAATGGGAAGGAGCTGGATATCACATCTCATGCTAAAGGAAGGGTCTCAGGATTGGAATGGGAAGTAGTTGGATATCACATCTCATGCTATAGGAAGGGTCTCAGGTTTGGTATTAGAAGCATTGAGATATCACATCTCATGCTATAGGAAGGGTCTCAGGATTGGAATGGGAAGGACTTGGATATCACATCTCATGCTATAGATATGCTCTCAGGTTTGGAAAGGGAAGGAGTTGGATATCACATCTCATGCTATAGGAAGGGTCTCAGGATTGGAATGGGAAGTAGTTGGATATCACATCTCATGCTATAGGAAGGGTCTCAGGTTTGGTATAAGCATTGAGATATCACATCTCATGCTATAGGACGGGTCTCAGGATTGGAATGGAAGGAGTTGGATATCACATCTCATGTTATAGGAAGGATCTCAGGTTTGGTATTAGAAGGATTGAGACATCACATCTCATGCTATAGGAAGGGTCTCAGGATTGTAATGGGAAGGAGTTGGATATCACATCTCATGCTATAGGAAGGGTCTCAGGTTTGGTATACGCATTGAGATATCACATCTCATGCTATAGGAAGGGTCTCAGGATTGGAATGGGAAGGAGTTGTATATGACATCTCATGCCGTAGGAAGGGTCTCAGGTTTGGTATAAGCATTGAGATATCACTTCTCATGCTATAGGAAGTGTCTCAGGATTGGAATGGGAAGGAGTTGGATATCACATCTCATGTTATAGGAAGTATCTCAGGTTTGGTATTAGAAGCATTGAGACATCACATCTCATGCTACAGGAAGGGTCTCAGGATTGGAATGGGAAGGAGTTGGATATCACATCTCATGCTAAAGGGAGGGTCTCAGGTTTGGAAGGGGAAGGATTTGGATATTACATCTCGTGTTATAGGAATGATCTCAGGTTTGGTATTAGAAGCATTGAGATATCACATCTCATGCTATCGGAAGGATCTCAGGTTTGTTGTTAGAAGCATTGAGATATCAAATCTCATGCTATAGGAAGGGTCTCAGGATTGGAATGGGAAGGAGTTGGATATCACATCTCATGCTATAGGAAGGGTCTCAGGATTGGAATGGGAAGGAGTTGTATATGACATCTCATGCCACAGGAAGGGTCTCAGGTTTGGTATAAGCATTGAGATATCACATCTCTGCTATCGGAAGGGTCTCAGGATTGGAATGGGAAGGAGTTGGATATCCCATCTTATGTTATAGGAAGGGTCTCAGGTTTGGTACTAGAAGCATTGAGATATCACATCTCATGCTATAGGAAGGGTCTCAGGATTGGAATGGGAAGGACTTGGATATCACATCTCATGCTATAGGGAGGGTCTCACGTTTGGAAAGGGAAGGAGTTGGATATCACATTTCATGTTAGAGGTAGGATCTCAGGTTTGGTATTAGAGGCATTGAGATATCACATCTCATGCTATCAGAAGGGTCTCAGGATTGGAATGGGAAGGAGTTGGATATCACATCTCATGCTAAAGGGAGGGTCTCAGGTTTGGAAGGGGAAGGATTTGGATATCACATCTCATGTTATAGGAAGGATCTCAGGTTTGGTATCAGAAGCATTGAGATATGACATCTCATGCTACTGGAAGGATCTCAGGTTTGGTATTAGAGGCATTGAGATATCACATCTCATGCTAAAGGGAGGGTCTCAGGTTTGGAAGGGGAAGGATTTGGATATCACATCTCTTATTATAGGAAGGATCACAGGTTTGGTATTAGAAGCATTGAGATATCACATCTCTGCTATCGGAAGTGGCTCAGGATTGCAATGGGAAGGAGTTGGATATCCCATCTCATGTTATAGGACGGGTCTCTGGTTTGGTATAAGCATTGAGATATCACATCTCATGCTATAGGAAGGGTCTCAGGATTGGAATGGGAAGGATTTGGATATCACATCTCATGCTATAGGAAGGGTCTCAGGTTTGGTATACGCATGGAGATATCACTTCTCATGCTATAGGAAGGGTCTCAGGATTGGAATGGGAAGGAGTTGGATATCACATCTCATGTTATAGGAAGGATCTCAGGTTTGGTATTAGAAGCATTGAGATATCACATCTCATGCTATCAGAAGGGTCTCAGGATTGAAATGGGAAGGAGTTGGATATCACATCTCATGCTAAAGGGAGGGTCTCAGGTTTGGAATGGGAAGGATTTGGATATCACATCTCATGTTATCGGAAGGATCTCAGGTTTGGTATTAGAAGTATTGAGATATCATATCTCATGCTATAGGAAGGGTCTCAGGACTGGAATGGGAAGGAGTTGGATATCACATTTCATGCCGGCTTCGCGCTTCTTCCTGACCTACCCTGACTTGCCGACCGCTACTATCACCTATCGGCACTGAAACTACTGTACATATGTATATAAGATCCTCTTGTGAATGTATATAAGGATTCTGTGTTATACCTGCATATCGGATCCCATGTGTAAATGTTTAATGTTTCTCTGTTATACCTGCATATCTGTAACCTTGTACAAATTGCGCCCTGATGCCTCCGGGCCTGTTGGTTTGCGCGTTATAAATAAATAAAATACAAATGCTAAAGGAAGGGTCTCAGGTTTGGTAGAAGCATTGAGATATCACATCTCATGCTATAGGAAGGGTCTCAGGATTGGAATGGGAAGGACTTAGATATCACATATCATGCTATAGGGAGGGTCTCAGTTTTGATATTAGAAGCATTGAGATATCACATCTTATGCTATCGGAAGTGTCTCAGGATTGGAATGGGAAGGAGCTGGATATCACATCTCATGCTAAAGGAAGGGTCTCAGGTTTGGAACGGGAAGGAGTTGGATATCACATCTCATGTTATAGGAAGGGTCTCAGGTTTGGTATAAGCATTGAGATATCACATCTCTGCTATCAGAAGTGTCTCAGGATTGGAATGGGAAGGAGTTGGATATCCCATCTCATGCTATAGATAGGCTCTCAGGTTTTAAAAGGGAAGGAGTTGGATATCACATCTCATGCTATAGGAAGGGTCTCAGGATTGGAATGGGAAGTAGTTGGATATCACATCTCATGCTATAGGAAGGGTCTCAGGTTTGGTATAAGCATTGAGATATCACATCTCATGCTATAGGACGGGTCTCAGGATTGGAATGGAAGGAGTTGGATATCACATCTCATGCTAAAGGAAGGGTCTCAGGATTGGAATGGGAAGTAGTTGGATATCACATCTCATGCTATAGGAAGGGTCTCAGGTTTGGTATTAGAAGCATTGAGATATCACATCTCATGCTATAGGAAGGGTCTCAGGATTGGAATGGGAAGGACTTGGATATCACATTTCATGCTAAAGGAAGGGTCTCAGGTTTGGTAGAAGCATTGAGATATCACATCTCATGCTATAGGAAGGGTCTCAGAATTGGAATGGGAAGGACTTGGATATCACATCTCATGCTATAGATATGCTCTCAGGTTTGGAAAGGGAAGGAGTTGGATATCACATCTCATGCTATAGGAAGGGTCTCAGGATTGGAATGGGAAGTAGTTGGATATCACATCTCATGCTATAGGAAGGGTCTCAGGTTTGGTATAAGCATTGAAATATCACATCTCATGCTATAGGACGGGTCTCAGGATTGGAATGGAAGGAGTTGGATATCACATCTCATGTTATAGGAAGGATCTCAGGTTTGGTATTAGAAGGATTGAGACATCACATCTCATGCTATAGGAAGGGTCTCAGGATTGTAATGGGAAGGAGTTGGATATCACATCTCATGCTATAGGAAGGGTCTCAGGTTTGGTATACGCATTGAGATATCACATCTCATGCTATAGGAAGGGTCTCAGGATTGGAATGGGAAGGAGTTGTATATGACATCTCATGCCGTAGGAAGGGTCTCAGGTTTGGTATAAGCATTGAGATATCACTTCTCATGCTATAGGAAGTGTCTCAGGATTGGAATGGGAAGGAGTTGGATATCACATCTCATGTCATAGGAAGTATCTCAGGTTTGGTATTAGAAGCATTGAGACATCACATCTCATGCTACAGGAAGGGTCTCAGGATTGGAATGGGAAGGAGTTGGATATCACATCTCATGCTAAAGGGAGGGTCTCAGGTTTGGAAGGGGAAGGATTTGGATATTACATCTCGTGTTATAGGAATGATCTCAGGTTTGGTATTAGAAGCATTGAGATATCACATCTCATGCTATCGGAAGGATCTCAGGTTTGTTGTTAGAAGCATTGAGATATCAAATCTCATGCTATAGGAAGGGTCTCAGGATTGGAATGGGAAGGAGTTGGATATCACATCTCATGCTATAGGAAGGGTCTCAGGATTGGAATGGGAAGGAGTTGTATATGACATCTCATGCCACAGGAAGGGTCTCAGGTTTGGTATAAGCATTGAGATATCACATCTCTGCTATCGGAAGGGTCTCAGGATTGGAATGGGAAGGAGTTGGATATCCCATCTTATGTTATAGGAAGGGTCTCAGGTTTGGTACTAGAAGCATTGAGATATCACATCTCATGCTATAGGAAGGGTCTCAGGATTGGAATGGGAAGGACTTGGATATCACATCTCATGCTATAGGGAGGGTCTCACGTTTGGAAAGGGAAGGAGTTGGATATCACATTTCATGTTAGAGGTAGGATCTCAGGTTTGGTATTAGAGGCATTGAGATATCACATCTCATGCTATCAGAAGGGTCTCAGGATTGGAATGGGAAGGAGTTGGATATCACATCTCATGCTAAAGGGAGGGTCTCAGGTTTGGAAGGGGAAGGATTTGGATATCACATCTCATGTTATAGGAAGGATCTCAGGTTTGGTATCAGAAGCATTGAGATATGACATCTCATGCTACTGGAAGGATCTCAGGTTTGGTATTAGAGGCATTGAGATATCACATCTCATGCTAAAGGGAGGGTCTCAGGTTTGGAAGGGGAAGGATTTGGATATCACATCTCTTATTATAGGAAGGATCACAGGTTTGGTATTAGAAGCATTGAGATATCACATCTCTGCTATCGGAAGTGGCTCAGGATTGGAATGGGAAGGAGTTGGATATCCCATCTCATGTTATAGGACGGGTCTCTGGTTTGGTATAAGCATTGAGATATCACATCTCATGCTATAGGAAGGGTCTCAGGATTGGAATGGGAAGGATTTGGATATCACATCTCATGCTATAGGAAGGGTCTCAGGTTTGGTATACGCATGGAGATATCACTTCTCATGCCATAGGAAGGGTCTCAGGATTGGAATGGGAAGGAGTTGGATATCACATCTCATGTTATAGGAAGGATCTCAGGTTTGGTATTAGAAGCATTGAGATATCACATCTCATGCTATCAGAAGGGTCTCAGGATTGAAATGGGAAGGAGTTGGATATCACATCTCATGCTAAAGGGAGGGTCTCAGGTTTGGAATGGGAAGGATTTGGATATCACATCTCATGTTATCGGAAGGATCTCAGGTTTGGTATTAGAAGTATTGAGATATCATATCTCATGCTATAGGAAGGGTCTCAGGACTGGAATGGGAAGGAGTTGGATATCACATTTCATGCCGGCTTCGCGCTTCTTCCTGACCTACCCTGACTTGCCGACCGCTACTATCACCTATCGGCACTGAAACTACTGTACATATGTATATAAGATCCTCTTGTAAATGTATATAAGGATTCTGTGTTATACCTGCATATCGGATCCCATGTGTAAATGTTTAATGTTTCTCTGTTATACCTGCATATCTGTAACCTTGTACAAATTGCGCCCTGATGCCTCCGGGCCTGTTGGTTTGCGCGTTATAAATAAATAAAATACAAATGCTAAAGGAAGGGTCTCAGGTTTGGTAGAAGCATTGAGATATCACATCTCATGCTATAGGAAGGGTCTCAGGATTGGAATGGGAAGGACTTAGATATCACATATCATGCTATAGGGAGGGTCTCAGTTTTGATATTAGAAGCATTGAGATATCACATCTTATGCTATCGGAAGTGTCTCAGGATTGGAATGGGAAGGAGCTGGATATCACATCTCATGCTAAAGGAAGGGTCTCAGGTTTGGAACGGGAAGGAGTTGGACATCACATCTCATGTTATAGGAAGGGTCTCAGGTTTGGTATAAGCATTGAGATATCACATCTCTGCTATCAGAAGTGTCTCAGGATTGGAATGGGAAGGAGTTGGATATCCCATCTCATGCTATAGATAGGCTCTCAGGTTTAAAAAGGGAAGGAGTTGGATATCACATCTCATGCTATAGGAAGGGTCTCAGGATTGGAATGGGAAGTAGTTGGATATCACATCTCATGCTATAGGAAGGGTCTCAGGTTTGGTATAAGCATTGAGATATCACATCTCATGTTATAGGACGGGTCTCAGGATTGGAATGGAAGGAGTTGGATATCACATCTCATGCTAAAGGAAGGGTCTCAGGATTGGAATGGGAAGTAGTTGGATATCACATCTCATGCTATAGGAAGGGTCTCAGGTTTGGTATTAGAAGCATTGAGATATCACATCTCATGCTATAGGAAGGGTCTCAGGATTGGAATGGGAAGGACTTGGATATCACATTTCATGCTAAAGGAAGGGTCTCAGGTTTGGTAGAAGCATTGAGATATCACATCTCATGCTATAGGAAGGGTCTCAGGATTGGAATGGGAAGGACTTAGATATCACATATCATGCTATAGGGAGGGTCTCAGTTTTGATATTAGAAGCATTGAGATATCACATCTTATGCTATCGGAAGTGTCTCAGGATTGGAATGGGAAGGAGCTGGATATCACATCTCATGCTAAAGGAAGGGTATCAGGATTGGAATGGGAAGTAGTTGGATATCACATCTCATGCTATAGGAAGGGTCTCAGGTTTGGTATTAGAAGCATTGAGATATCACATCTCATGCTATAGGAAGGGTCTCAGGATTGGAATGGGAAGGACTTGGATATCACATCTCATGCTATAGATATGCTCTTAGGTTTGGAAAGGGAAGGAGTTGGATATCACATCTCATGCTATAGGAAGGGTCTCAGGATTGGAATGGGAAGTAGTTGGATATCACATCTCATGCTATAGGAAGGGTCTCAGGTTTGGTATAAGCATTGAGATATCACATCTCATGCTATAGGACGGGTCTCAGGATTGGAATGGAAGGAGTTGGATATCACATCTCATGTTATAGGAAGGATCTCAGGTTTGGTATTAGAAGGATTGAGACATCACATCTCATGCTATAGGAAGGGTCTCAGGATTGTAATGGGAAGGAGTTGGATATCACATCTCATGCTATAGGAAGGGTCTCAGGTTTGGTATACGCATTGAGATATCACATCTCATGCTATAGGAAGGGTCTCAGGATTGGAATGGGAAGGAGTTGTATATGACATCTCATGCCGTAGGAAGGGTCTCAGGTTTGGTATAAGCATTGAGATATCACTTCTCATGCTATCGGAAGGATCTCAGGTTTGGTGTTAGAAGCATTGAGATATCAAATCTCATGCTATAGGAAGGGTCTCAGGATTGGAATGGGAAGGAGTTGGATATCACATCTCATGCTATAGGAAGGGTCTCAGGATTGGAATGGGAAGGAGTTGTATATGACATCTCATGCCACAGGAAGGGTCTCAGGTTTGGTATAAGCATTGAGATATCACATCTCTGCTATCGGAAGGGTCTCAGGATTGGAATGGGAAGGAGTTGGATATCCCATCTTATGTTATAGGAAGGGTCTCAGGTTTGGTACTAGAAGCATTGAGATATCACATCTCATGCTATAGGAAGGGTCTCAGGATTGGAATGGGAAGGACTTGGATATCACATCTCATGCTATAGGGAGGGTCTCACGTTTGGAAAGGGAAGGAGTTGGATATCACATTTCATGTTAGAGGTAGGATCTCAGGTTTGGTATTAGAGGCATTGAGATATCACATCTCATGCTATCAGAAGGGTCTCAGGATTGGAATGGGAAGGAGTTGGATATCACATCTCATGCTAAAGGGAGGGTCTCAGGTTTGGAAGGGGAAGGATTTGGATATCACATCTAATGTTATAGGAAGGATCTCAGGTTTGGTATTAGAAGCATTGAGATATCACATCTCTGCTATCGGAAGTGGCTCAGGATTGGAATGGGAAGGAGTTGGATATCCCATCTCATGTTATAGGACGGGTCTCTGGTTTGGTATAAGCATTGAGATATCACATCTCATGCTATAGGAAGGGTCTCAGGATTGGAATGGGAAGGATTTGGATATCACATCTCATGCTATAGGAAGGGTCTCAGGTTTGGTATACGCATGGAGATATCACTTCTCATGCTATAGGAAGGGTCTCAGGAATGGAATGGGAAGGATTTGGATATCACATCTCATGCTATAGGAAGGGTCTCAGGATTGGAATGGGAAGGACGTGGATATCACATCTCATGCTATAGGGTGGGTCTCACATTTGGAAAGGGAAGGAGTTGGATATCACATTTCATGTTAGAGGTAGGATCTCAGGTTTGGTATTAGAGGCATTGAGATATCACATCTCATGCTATCAGAAGGGTCTCAGGATTGGAATGGGAAGGAGTTGGATATCACATCTCATGCTTAAGGGAGGGTCTCAGGTTTGGAAGGGGAAGGATTTGGATATCACATCTCATGTTATAGGAAGGATCTCAGGTTTGGTATCAGCAGCATTGAGATATGACATCTCATGCTATTGGAAGGATCTCAGGTTTGGTATTAGAGGCATTGAGATATCACATCTCATGCTAATGGGAGGGTCTCAGGTTTGGAAGGGGAAGGTTTTGGATATCACATCTCTTATTATAGGAAGGATCACAGGTTTGGTATTAGAAGCATTGAGATATCACATCTCTGCTATCGGAAGTGGCTCAGGATTGGAATGGGAAGGAGTTGGATATCCCATCTCATGTTATAGGACGGGTCTCTGGTTTGGTATAAGCATTGAGATATCACATCTCATGATATAGGAAGGGTCTCAGGATTGGAATGGGAAGGATTTGGATATCACATCTCATGCTATAGGAAGGGTCTCAGGTTTGGTATACGCATGGAGATATCACTTCTCATGCTATAGGAAGGGTCTCAGGATTGGAATGGGAAGGAGTTGGATATCACATCTCATGTTATAGGAAGGATCTCAGGTTTGGTATTAGAAGCATTGAGATATCACATCTCATGCTATCAGAAGGGTCTCAGGATTGAAATGGGAAGGAGTTGGATATCACATCTCATGCTAAAGGGAGGGTCTCAGGTTTGGAATGGGAAGGATTTGGATATCACATCTCATGTTATCGGAAGGATCTCAGGTTTGGTATTAGAAGTATTGAGATATCATATCTTATGCTATAGGAAGGGTCTCAGGACTGGAATGGGAAGGAGTTGGATATCACATTTCATGCTAAAGGAAGGGTCTCAGGTTTGGTAGAAGCATTGAGATATCACATCTCATGCTATAGGAAGGGTCTCAGGATTGGAATGGGAAGGACTTAGATATCACATATCATGCTATAGGGAGGGTCTCAGTTTTGATATTAGAAGCATTGAGATATCACATCTTATGCTATCGGAAGTGTCTCAGGATTGGAATGGGAAGGAGCTGGATATCACATCTCATGCTAAAGGAAGGGTCTCAGGATTGGAATGGGAAGTAGTTGGATATCACATCTCATGCTATAGGAAGGGTCTAAGGTTTGGTATTAGAAGCATTGAGATATCACATCTCATGCTATAGGAAGGGTCTCAGGATTGGAATGGGAAGGACTTGGATATCACATCTCATGCTATAGATATGCTCTCAGGTTTGGAAAGGGAAGGAGTTGGATATCACATCTCATGCTATAGGAAGGGTCTCAGGATTGGAATGGGAAGTAGTTGGATATCACATCTCATGCTATAGGAAGGGTCTCAGGTTTGGTATAAGCATTGAGATATCACATCTCATGCTATAGGAAGGGTCTCAGGATTGTAATGGGAAGGAGTTGGATATCACATCTCATGCTATAGGAAGGGTCTCAGGTTTGGTATACGCATTGAGATATCACATCTCATGCTATAGGAAGGGTCTCAGGATTGGAATGGGAAGGAGTTGTATATGACATCTCATGCCGTAGGAAGGGTCTCAGGTTTGGTATAAGCATTGAGATATCACTTCTCATGCTATAGTAAGTGTCTCAGGATTGGAATGGGAAGGAGTTGGATATCACATCTCATGTTATAGGAAGTATCTCAGGTTTGGTATTAGAAGCATTGAGACATCACATCTCATGCTACAGGAAGGGTCTCAGGATTGGAATGGGAAGGAGTTGGATATCACATCTCATGCTAAAGGGAGGGTCTCAGGTTTGGAAGGGGAAGGATTTGGATATTACATCTCGTGTTATAAGAATGATCTCAGGTTTGGTATTAGAAGCATTGAGATATCACATCTCATGCTATCGGAAGGATCTCAGGTTTGTTGTTAGAAGCATTGAGATATCAAATCTCATGCTATAGGAAGGGTCTCAGGATTGGAATGGGAAGGAGTTGGATATCACATCTCATGCTATAGGAAGGGTCTCAGGATTGGAATGGGAAGGAGTTGTATATGACATCTCATGCCACAGGAAGGGTCTCAGGTTTGGTATAAGCATTGAGATATCACATCTCTGCTATCGGAAGGGTCTCAGGATTGGAATGGGAAGGAGTTGGATATCCCATCTTATGTTATAGGAAGGGTCTCAGGTTTGGTACTAGAAGCATTGAGATATCACATCTCATGCTATAGGAAGGGTCTCAGGATTGGAATGGGAAGGACTTGGATATCACATCTCATGCTATAGGGAGGGTCTCACGTTTGGAAAGGGGAGGAGTTGGATATCACATTTCATGTTAGAGGTAGGATCTCAGGTTTGGTATTAGAGGCATTGAGATATCACATCTCATGCTATCAGAAGGGTCTCAGGATTGGAATGGGAAGGAGTTGGATATCACATCTCATGCTAAAGGGGGGGTCTCAGGTTTGGAAGGGGAAGGATTTGGATATCACATCTCATGTTATAGGAAGGATCTCAGGTTTGGTATCAGAAGCATTGAGATATGACATCTCATGCTACTGGAAGGATCTCAGGTTTGGTATTAGAGGCATTGAGATATCACATCTCATGCTAAAGGGAGGGTCTCAGGTTTGGAAGGGGAAGGATTTGGATATCACATCTCTTATTATAGGAAGGATCACAGGTTTGGTATTAGAAGCATTGAGATATCACATCTCTGCTATCGGAAGTGGCTCAGGATTGGAATGGGAAGGAGTTGGATATCACATCTCATGTTATAGGAAGTATCTCAGGTTTGGTATTAGAAGCATTGAGACATCACATCTCATGCTATAGGAAGGGTCTCAGGATTGGAATGGGAAGGAGTTGGATATCACATCTCATGCTAAAGGGAGGGTCTCAGGTTTGGAAGGGGAAGGATTTGGATATTACATCTCGTGTTATAGGAATGATCTCAGGTTTGGTATTAGAAGCATTGAGATATCACATCTCATGCTATCGGAAGGATCTCAGGTTTGGTGTTAGAAGCATTGAGATATCAAATCTCATGCTATAGGAAGGGTCTCAGGATTGGAATGGGAAGGAGTTGGATATCACATCTCATGCTATAGGAAGGGTCTCAGGATTGGAATGGGAAGGAGTTGTATATGACATCTCATGCCACAGGAAGGGTCTCAGGTTTGGTATAAGCATTGAGATATCACATCTCTGCTATCGGAAGGGTCTCAGGATTGGAATGGGAAGGAGTTGGATATCCCATCTTATGTTATAGGAAGGGTCTCAGGTTTGGTACTAGAAGCATTGAGATATCACATCTCATGCTATAGGAAGGGTCTCAGGATTGGAATGGGAAGGACTTGGATATCACATCTCATGCTATAGGGAGGGTCTCACGTTTGGAAAGGGAAGGAGTTGGATATCACATTTCATGTTAGAGGTAGGATCTCAGGTTTGGTATTAGAGGCATTGAGATATCACATCTCATGCTATCAGAAGGGTCTCAGGATTGGAATGGGAAGGAGTTGGATATCACATCTCATGCTAAAAGGAGGGTCTCAGGTTTGGAAGGGGAAGGATTTGGATATCACATCTAATGTTATAGGAAGGATCTCAGGTTTGGTATTAGAAGCATTGAGATATCACATCTCTGCTATCGGAAGTGGCTCAGGATTGGAATGGGAAGGAGTTGGATATCCCATCTCATGTTATAGGACGGGTCTCTGGTTTGGTATAAGCATTGAGATATCACATCTCATGCTATAGGAAGGGTCTCAGGATTGGAATGGGAAGGATTTGGATATCACATCTCATGCTATAGGAAGGGTCTCAGGTTTGGTATACGCATGGAGATATCACTTCTCATGCTATAGGAAGGGTCTCAGGATTGGAATGGGAAGGATTTGGATATCACATCTCATGCTATAGGAAGGGTCTCAGGATTGGAATGGGAAGGACGTGGATATCACATCTCATGCTATAGGGTGGGTCTCACATTTGGAAAGGGAAGGAGTTGGATATCACATTTCATGTTAGAGGTAGGATCTCAGGTTTGGTATTAGAGGCATTGAGATATCACATCTCATGCTATCAGAAGGGTCTCAGGATTGGAATGGGAAGGAGTTGGATATCACATCTCATGCTTAAGGGAGGGTCTCAGGTTTGGAAGGGGAAGGATTTGGATATCACATCTCATGTTATAGGAAGGATCTCAGGTTTGGTATCAGCAGCATTGAGATATGACATCTCATGCTATTGGAAGGATCTCAGTTTTGGTATTAGAGGCATTGAGATATCACATCTCATGCTAAAGGGAGGGTCTCAGGTTTGGAAGGGGAAGGATTTGGATATCACATCTCTTATTATAGGAAGGGTCACAGGTTTGGTATTAGAAGCATTGAGATATCACATCTCTGCTATCGGAAGTGGCTCAGGATTGGAATGGGAAGGAGTTGGATATCCCATCTCATGTTATAGGACGGGTCTCTGGTTTGGTATAAGCATTGAGATATCACATCTCATGATATAGGAAGGGTCTCAGGATTGGAATGGGAAGGATTTGGATATCACATCTCATGCTATAGGAAGGGTCTCAGGTTTGGTATACGCATGGAGATATCACTTCTCATGCTATAGGAAGGGTCTCAGGATTGGAATGGGAAGGAGTTGGATATCACATCTCATGTTATAGGAAGGATCTCAGGTTTGGTATTAGAAGCATTGAGATATCACATCTCATGCTATCAGAAGGGTCTCAGGATTGAAATGGGAAGGAGTTGGATATCACATCTCATGCTAAAGGGAGGGTCTCAGGTTTGGAATGGGAAGGATTTGGATATCACATCTCATGTTATCGGAAGGATCTCAGGTTTGGTATTAGAAGTATTGAGATATCATATCTCATGCTATAGGAAGGGTCTCAGGACTGGAATGGGAAGGAGTTGGATATCACATTTCATGCTAAAGGAAGGGTCTCAGGTTTGGTAGAAGCATTGAGATATCACATCTCATGCTATAGGAAGGGTCTCAGGATTGGAATGGGAAGGACTTAGATATCACATATCATGCTATAGGGAGGGTCTCAGTTTTGATATTAGAAGCATTGAGATATCACATCTTATGCTATCGGAAGTGTCTCAGGATTGGAATGGGAAGGAGCTGGATATCACATCTCATGCTAAAGGAAGGGTCTCAGGATTGGAATGGGAAGTAGTTGGATATCACATCTCATGCTATAGGAAGGGTCTCAGGTTTGGTATTAGAAGCATTGAGATATCACATCTCATGCTATAGGAAGGGTCTCAGGATTGGAATGGGAAGGACTTGGATATCACATCTCATGCTATAGATATGCTCTCAGGTTTGGAAAGGGAAGGAGTTGGATATCACATCTCATGCTATAGGAAGGGTCTCAGGATTGGAATGGGAAGTAGTTGGATATCACATCTCATGCTATAGGAAGGGTCTCAGGTTTGGTATAAGCATTGAGATATCACATCTCATGCTATAGGACGGGTCTCAGGATTGGAATGGAAGGAGTTGGATATCACATCTCATGTTATAGGAAGGATCTCAGGTTTGGTATTAGAAGGATTGAGACATCACATCTCATGCTATAGGAAGGGTCTCAGGATTGTAATGGGAAGGAGTTGGATATCACATCTCATGCTATAGGAAGGGTCTCAGGATTGGAAGGGGAAGGAGTTGTATATGACATCTCATGCCGTAGGAAGGGTCTCAGGTTTGGTATAAGCATTGAGATATCACTTCTCATGCTATAGGAAGTGTCTCAGGATTGGAATTGGAAGGAGTTGGATATCACATCTCATGTTATAGGAAGTATCTCAGGTTTGGTATTAGAAGCATTGAGACATCACATCTCATGCTACAGGAAGGGTCTCAGGATTGGAATGGGAAGGAGTTGGATATCACATCTCATGCTAAAGGGAGGGTCTCAGGTTTGGAAGGGGAAGGATTTGGATATTACATCTCGTGTTATAGGAATGATCTCAGGTTTGGTATTAGAAGCATTGAGATATCACATCTCATGCTATCGGAAGGATCTCAGGTTTGTTGTTAGAAGCATTGAGATATCAAATCTCATGCTATAGGAAGGGTCTCAGGATTGGAATGGGAAGGAGTTGGATATCACATCTCATGCTATAGGAAGGGTCTCAGGATTGGAATGGGAAGGAGTTGTATATGACATCTCATGCCACAGGAAGGGTCTCAGGTTTGGTATAAGCATTGAGATATCACATCTCTGCTATCGGAAGGGTCTCAGGATTGGAATGGGAAGGAGTTGGATATCCCATCTTATGTTATAGGAAGGGTCTCAGGTTTGGTACTAGAAGCATTGAGATATCACATCTCATGCTATGGGAAGGGTCTCAGGATTGGAATGGGAAGGACTTGGATATCACATCTCATGCTATAGGGAGGGTCTCACGTTTGGAAAGGGGAGGAGTTGGATATCACATTTCATATTAGAGGTAGGATCTCAGGTTTGGTATTAGAGGCATTGAGATATCACATCTCATGCTATCAGAAGGGTCTCAGGATTGGAATGGGAAGGAGTTGCATATCACATCTCATGCTAAAGGGGGGGTCTCAGGTTTGGAAGGGGAAGGATTTGGATATCACATCTCATGTTATAGGAAGGATCTCAGGTTTGGTATCAGAAGCATTGAGATATGACATCTCATGCTACTGGAAGGATCTCAGGTTTGGTATTAGAGGCATTGAGATATCACATCTCATGCTAAAGGGAGGGTCTCAGGTTTGGAAGGGGAAGGATTTGGATATCACATCTCTTATTATAGGAAGGATCACAGGTTTGGTATTAGAAGCATTGAGATATCACATCTCTGCTATCGGAAGTGGCTCAGGATTGGAATGGGAAGGAGTTGGATATCCCATCTCATGTTATAGGACGGGTCTCTGGTTTGGTATAAGCATTGAGATATCACATCTCATGCTATAGGAAGGGTCTCAGGATTGGAATGGGAAGGATTTGGATATCACATCTCATGCTATAGGAAGGGTCTCAGGTTTGGTATACGCATGGAGATATCACTTCTCATGCTATAGGAAGGGTCTCGGGATTGGAATGGGAAGGAGTTGGATATCACATCTCATGTTATAGGAAGGATCTCAGGTTTGGTATTAGAAGCATTGAGATATCACATCTCATGCTATCAGAAGGGTCTCAGGATCGAAATGGGAAGGAGTTGGATATCACAACTCATGCTAAAGGGAGGGTCTCAGGTTTGGAATGGGAAGGATTTGGATATCACATCTCATGTTATCGGAAGGATCTCAGGTTTGGTATTAGAAGTATTGAGATATCATATCTCATGCTATAGGAAGGGTCTCAGGACTGGAATGGGAAGGAGTTGGATATCACATTTCATGCCGGCTTCGCGCTTCTTCCTGACCTACCCTGACTTGCCGACCGCTACTATCACCTATCGGCACTGAAACTACTGTACATATGTATATAAGATCCTCTTGTAAATGTATATAAGGATTCTGTGTTATACCTGCATATCGGATCCCATGTGTAAATGTTTAATGTTTCTCTGTTATACCTGCATATCTGTAACCTTGTACAAATTGCGCCCTGATGCCTCCGGGCCTGTTGGTTTGCGCGTTATAAATAAATAAAATACAAATGCTAAAGGAAGGGTCTCAGGTTTGGTAGAAGCATTGAGATATCACATCTCATGCTATAGGAAGGGTCTCAGGATTGGAATGGGAAGGACTTAGATATCACATATCATGCTATAGGGAGGGTCTCAGTTTTGATATTAGAAGCATTGAGATATCACATCTTATGCTATCGGAAGTGTCTCAGGATTGGAATGGGAAGGAGCTGGATATCACATCTCATGCTAAAGGAAGGGTCTCAGGTTTGGAACGGGAAGGAGTTGGATATCACATCTCATGTTATAGGAAGGGTCTCAGGTTTGGTATAAGCATTGAGATATCACATCTCTGCTATCAGAAGTGTCTCAGGATTGGAATGGGAAGGAGTTGGATATCCCATCTCATGCTATAGATAGGCTCTCAGGTTTAAAAAGGGAAGGAGTTGGATATCACATCTCATGCTATAGGAAGGGTCTCAGGATTGGAATGGGAAGTAGTTGGATATCACATCTCATGCTATAGGAAGGGTCTCAGGTTTGGTATAAGCATTGAGATATCACATCTCATGCTATAGGACGGGTCTCAGGATTGGAATGGAAGGAGTTGGATATCACATCTCATGCTAAAGGAAGGGTCTCAGGATTGGAATGGGAAGTAGTTGGATATCACATCTCATGCTATAGGAAGGGTCTCAGGTTTGGTATTAGAAGCATTGAGATATCACATCTCATGCTATAGGAAGGGTCTCAGGATTGGAATGGGAATGACTTGGATATCACATCTCATGC
The DNA here is from genome assembly GCF_040938575.1 of Ambystoma mexicanum. Lineage (NCBI taxonomy): Eukaryota > Metazoa > Chordata > Amphibia > Caudata > Ambystomatidae > Ambystoma > Ambystoma mexicanum. The sequence goes on from NC_090934.1 coordinate 1,160,526,756, forward strand.
TATAGATATGCTCTCAGGTTTGGAAAGGGAAGGAGTTGGATATCACATCTCATGCTATAGGAAGGGTCTCAGGACTGGAATGGGAAGGAGTTGGATATCACATTTCATGCTAAAGGAAGGGTCTCAGGTTTGGTAGAAGCATTGAGATATCACATCTCATGCTATAGGAAGGGTCTCAGGATTGGAATGGGAAGGACTTAGATATCACATATCATGCTATAGGGAGGGTCTCAGTTTTGATATTAGAAGCATTGAGATATCACATCTTATGCTATCGGAAGTGTCTCAGGATTGGAATGGGAAGGAGCTGGATATCACATCTCATGCTAAAGGAAGGGTCTCAGGTTTGGAACGGGAAGGAGTTGGATATCACATCTCATGTTATAGGAAGGGTCTCAGGTTTGGTATAAGCATTGAGATATCACATCTCTGCTATCGGAAGTGTCTCAGGATTGGAATGGGAAGGAGTTGGATATCCCATCTCATGCTATAGATAGGCTCTCAGGTTTAAAAAGGGAAGGAGTTGGATATCACATCTCATGCTATAGGAAGGGTCTCAGGATTGGAATGGGAAGTAGTTGGATATCACATCTCATGCTATAGGAAGGGTCTCAGGTTTGGTATAAGCATTGAGATATCACATCTCATGCTATAGGACGGGTCTCAGGATTGGAATGGAAGGAGTTGGATATCACATCTCATGCTAAAGGAAGGGTCTCAGGATTGGAATGGGAAGTAGTTGGATATCACATCTCATGCTATAGGAAGGGTCTCAGGTTTGGTATTAGAAGCATTGAGATATCACATCTCATGCTATAGGAAGGGTCTCAGGATTGGAATGGGAAGGACTTGGATATCACATCTCATGCTATAGATATGCTCTCAGGTTTGGAAAGGGAAGGAGTTGGATATCACATCTCATGCTATAGGAAGGGTCTCAGGATTGGAATGGGAAGTAGTTGGATATCACATCTCATGCTATAGGAAGGGTCTCAGGTTTGGTATAAGCATTGAGATATCACATCTCATGCTATAGGAAGGGTCTCAGGATTGGAAGGGGAAGGACTTGGATATCACATCTCATGCTATAGATATGCTCTCAGGTTTGGAAAGGGAAGGAGTTGGATATCACATCTCATGCTATAGGAAGGGTCTCAGGATTGGAATGGAAGGAGTTGGACATCACATCTCATGTTATAGGAAGGATCTCAGGTTTGGTATTAGAAGGATTGAGACATCACATCTCATGCTATAGGAAGGGTCTCAGGATTGGAATGGGAAGGAGTTGGATATCACATCTCATGCTATAGGAAGGGTCTCAGGTTTGGTATACGCATTGAGATATCACATCTCATGCTATAGGAAGGGTCTCAGGATTGGAATGGGAAGGAGTTGTATATGACATCTCATGCCGTAGGAAGGGTCTCAGGTTTGGTAAAAGCATTGAGATATCACTTCTCATGCTATAGGAAGTGTCTCAGGATTGGAATGGGAAGGAGTTGGATATCACATCTCATGTTATAGGAAGTATCTCAGGTTTGGTATTAGAAGCATTGAGATATCACATCTCATGCTATCGGAAGGATCTCAGGATTGGAATGGGAAGGAGTTGGATATCACATCTCATGCTATAGGAAGGGTCTCAGGATTGGAATGGGAAGGAGTTGTATATGACATCTCATGCCACAGGAAGGGTCTCAGGTTTGGTATAAGCATTGAGATATCACATCTCTGCTATCGGAAGGGTCTCAGGATTGGAATGGGAAGGAGTTGGATATCCCATCTTATGTTATAGGAAGGGTCTCAGGTTTGGTATTAGAAGCATTGAGATATCACATCTCATGCTATAGGAAGGGTCTCAGGATTGGAATGGGAAGGACTTGGATATCACATCTCATGCTATAGGGAGGGTCTCACGTTTGGAAAGGGAAGGAGTTGGATATCACATTTCATGTTAGAGGTAGGATCTCAGGTTTGGTATTAGAGGCATTGAGATATCACATCTCATGCTATCAGAAGGGTCTCAGGATTGGAATTGCAAGGAGTTGGATATCACATCTCATGCTAAAGGGAGGGTCTCAGGTTTGGAAGGGGAAGGATTTGGATATCACATCTCATGTTATAGGAAGGGTCTCAGGTTTGGTATAAGCATTGAGATATCACATCTCTGCTATCGGAAGTGTCTCAGGATTGGAATGGGAAGGAGTTGGATATCCCATCTCATGCTATAGATAGGCTCTCAGGTTTAAAAAGGGAAGGAGTTGGATATCACATCTCATGCTATAGGAAGGGTCTCAGGATTGGAATGGGAAGTAGTTGGATATCACATCTCATGCTATAGGAAGGGTCTCAGGTTTGGTATAAGCATTGAGATATCACATCTCATGCTATAGGACGGGTCTCAGGATTGGAATGGAAGGAGTTGGATATCACATCTCATGCTAAAGGAAGGGTCTCAGGATTGGAATGGGAAGTAGTTGGATATCACATCTCATGCTATAGGAAGGGTCTCAGGTTTGGTATTAGAAGCATTGAGATATCACATCTCATGCTATAGGAAGGGTCTCAGGATTGGAATGGGAAGGACTTGGATATCACATCTCATGCTATAGATATGCTCTCAGGTTTGGAAAGGGAAGGAGTTGGATATCACATCTCATGCTATAGGAAGGGTCTCAGGATTGGAATGGGAAGTAGTTGGATATCACATCTCATGCTATAGGAAGGGTCTCAGGTTTGGTATAAGCATTGAGATATCACATCTCATGCTATAGGAAGGGTCTCAGGATTGGAAGGGGAAGGACTTGGATATCACATCTCATGCTATAGATATGCTCTCAGGTTTGGAAAGGGAAGGAGTTGGATATCACATCTCATGCTATAGGAAGGGTCTCAGGATTGGAATGGAAGGAGTTGGATATCACATCTCATGTTATAGGAAGGATCTCAGGTTTGGTATTAGAAGGATTGAGACATCACATCTCATGCTATAGGAAGGGTCTCAGGATTGGAATGGGAAGGAGTTGGATATCACATCTCATGCTATAGGAAGGGTCTCAGGTTTGGTATACGCATTGAGATATCACATCTCATGCTATAGGAAGGGTCTCAGGATTGGAATGGGAAGGAGTTGTATATGACATCTCATGCCGTAGGAAGGGTCTCAGGTTTGGTAAAAGCATTGAGATATCACTTCTCATGCTATAGGAAGTGTCTCAGGATTGGAATGGGAAGGAGTTGGATATCACATCTCATGTTATAGGAAGTATCTCAGGTTTGGTATTAGAAGCATTGAGATATCACATCTCATGCTATCGGAAGGATCTCAGGATTGGAATGGGAAGGAGTTGGATATCACATCTCATGCTATAGGAAGGGTCTCAGGATTGGAATGGGAAGGAGTTGTATATGACATCTCATGCCACAGGAAGGGTCTCAGGTTTGGTATAAGCATTGAGATATCACATCTCTGCTATCGGAAGGGTCTCAGGATTGGAATGGGAAGGAGTTGGATATCCCATCTTATGTTATAGGAAGGGTCTCAGGTTTGGTATTAGAAGCATTGAGATATCACATCTCATGCTATAGGAAGGGTCTCAGGATTGGAATGGGAAGGACTTGGATATCACATCTCATGCTATAGGGAGGGTCTCACGTTTGGAAAGGGAAGGAGTTGGATATCACATTTCATGTTAGAGGTAGGATCTCAGGTTTGGTATTAGAGGCATTGAGATATCACATCTCATGCTATCAGAAGGGTCTCAGGATTGGAATTGGAAGGAGTTGGATATCACATCTCATGCTAAAGGGAGGGTCTCAGGTTTGGAAGGGGAAGGATTTGGATATCACATCTCATGTTATAGGAAGGATCTCAGGTTTGGTATTAGAAGCATTGAGATATAACATCTCTGCTATCGGAAGTGGCTCAGGATTGGAATGGGAAGGAGTTGGATATCCCATCTCATGTTATAGGACGGGTCTCTGGTTTGGTATAAGCATTGAGATATCACATCTCATGCTATAGGAAGGGTCTCAGGATTGGAATGGGAAGGATTTGGATATCACATCTCATGCTATAGGAAGGGTCTCAGGTTTGGTATACGCATGGAGATATCACTTCTCATGCTATAGGAAGGGTCTCAGGATTGGAATGGGAAGGAGTTGGATATCACATCTCATGTTACAGGAAGGATCTCAGGTTTGGTATTAGAAGCATTGAGATATCACATCTCATGCTATCAGAAGGGTCTCAGGATTGGAATGGGAAGGAGTTGGATATCACATCTCATGCTAAAGGGAGGGTCTCAGGTTTGCAATGGGAAGGATTTGTATATCACATCTCATGTTATCGGAAGGATCTCAGGTTTGGTATTAGAAGTATTGAGATATCATATCTCATGCTATAGGAAGGGTCTCAGGACTGGAATGGGAAGGAGTTGGATATCACATCTCATGCTAAAGGAAGGGTCTCAGGTTTGGTAGAAGCATTGAGATATCACATCTCATGCTATAGGAAAGGTCTCAGGATTGGAATGGGAAGGACTTAGATATCACATATCATGCTATAGGGAGGGTCTCAGTTTTGATATTAGAAGCATTGAGATATCACATCTTATGCTATCGGAAGTGTCTCAGGATTGGAATGGGAAGGAGCTGGATATCACATCTCATGCTAAAGGAAGGGTCTCAGGTTTGGAACGGGAAGGAGTTGGATATCACATCTCATGTTATAGGAAGGGTCTCAGGTTTGGTATAAGCATTGAGATATCACATCTCTGCTATCGGAAGTGTCTCAGGATTGGAATGGGAAGGAGTTGGATATCCCATCTCATGCTATAGGAAGGGTCTCAGGTTTGGTATAAGCATTGAGATATCACATCTCATGCTATAGGACGGGTCTCAGGATTGGAATGGGAAGTAGTTGGATATCACATCTCATGCTATAGGAAGGGTCTCAGGTTTGGTATAAGCATTGAGATATCACATCTCATGCTATAGGACGGGTCTCAGGATTGGAATGGAAGGAGTTGGATATCACATCTCATGCTATAGGAAGGATCTCAGGATTGGAATGGGAAGTAGTTGGATATCACATCTCATGCTATAGGAAGGGTCTCAGGTTTGGTATTAGAAGCATTGAGATATCACATCTCATGCTATAGGGAGGGTCTCAGGATTGGAATGGGAAGGACTTGGATATCACATCTCATGCTATAGATATGCTCTCAGGTTTGGAAAGGGAAGGAGTTGGATATCACATCTCATGCTATAGGAAGGGTCTCAGGATTGGAATGGGAAGTAGTTGGATATCACATCTCATGCTATAGGAAGGGTCTCAGGTTTGGTATAAGCATTGAGATATCACATCTCATGCTATAGGACGGGTCTCAGGATTGGAATGGATGGAGTTGGATATCACATCTCATGTTATAGGAAGGATCTCAGGTTTGGTATTAGAAGGATTGAGACATCACATCTCATGCTATAGGAAGGGTCTCAGGATTGGAATGGGAAGGAGTTGGATATCACATCTCATGCTATAGGAAGGGTCTCAGGTTTGGTATAAGCATTGAGATATCACATCTCATGCTATAGGAAGGGACTCAGGATTGGAATGGGAAGGAGTTGGATATCACATCTCATGCCGTAGGAAGGGTCTCAGGTTTGGTATAAGCATTGAGATATCACTTCTCATGCTACAGGAAGTGTCTCAGGATTGGAATGGGAAGGAGTTGGATATCACATCTCATGTTATAGGAAGGATCTCAGGTTTGGTATTAGAAGCATTGAGACATCACATCTCATGCTATAGGAAGGGTCTCAGGATTGGAATGGGAAGGAGTTGGATATCACATCTCATGCTAAAGGGAGGGTCTCAGGTTTGGAAGGGGAAGGATTTTGATATTACATCTCGTGTTATAGGAATGATCTCAGGTTTGGTATTAGAAGCATTGAGATATCACATCTCATGCTATCGGAAGGATCTCAGGTTTGGTGTTAGAAGCATTGAGATATCAAATCTCATGCTATAGGAAGGGTCTCAGGATTGGAATGGGAAGGAGTTGGATATCACATCTCATGCTATAGGAAGGGTCTCAGGATTGGAATGGGAAGGAGTTGTATATGGCATCTCATGCCACAGGAAGGGTCTCAGGTTTGGTATAAGCATTGAGATATCACATCTCTGCTATCGGAAGGGTCTCAGGATTGGAATGGGAAGGAGTTGGATATCCCATCTTATGTTATAGGAAGGGTCTCAGGTTTGGTATTAGAAGCATTGAGATATCACATCTCATGCTATAGGAAGGGTCTCAGGATTGGAATGGGAAGGACTTGGATATCACATCTCATGCTATAGGGAGGGTCTCACGTTTGGAAAGGGAAGGAGTTGGATATCACATTTCATGTTAGAGGTAGGATCTCAGGTTTGGTATTAGAGGCATTGAGATATCACATCTCATGCTATCAGAAGGGTCTCAGGATTGGAATGGGAAGGAGTTGGATATCACATCTCATGCTAAAGGGAGGGTCTCAGGTTTGGAAGGGGAAGGATTTGGATATCACATCTCTTATTATAGGAAGGATCACAGGTTTGGTATTAGAAGCATTGAGATATCACATCTCATGCTATCGGAAGGGTCTCATGATTGGAACGGGAAGGAGTTGGATATCACATCTCATGCTATAGGAAGGGTCTCAGGTTTGGAACGGGAAGGAGTTGGATATCACATCTCATGTTATAGGAAGAGTCTCAGGTTTGGTATAAGCATTGAGATATCACATCTCTGCTATCGGAAGGGTCTCAGGATTGGAATGGGAAGGAGTTGGATATCCCATCTCGTTATAGGAAGTGTCTCAGGATTGGTATTAGAAGCATTGAGATATCACATCTCATGCTATAGGAAGGGTCTAAGGTTTGGAAAGGGGAAGGATTTGGGTATCACATCTCATGTTATAGGACCGGTCTCAGGTTTGGTATTAGAAGCATTGAGATATCAAGTCTCATGGTATAGGACGGGTCTCAGAATTGGAATGGGAAGGAGTTGGATATCACCTCTCAAACTATAGGAAGGGTCTCAGGATTGGAATGGGAAGGAGTTTGATATCACATCTCATGCCATGGTATGGGTCTCAGGTTTTGTAGAAGCATTGGGATATCACATCACATGCTATCGGAAGGGTATCGGGATTGGATTTGGAAGGAGTTGGATATCCCATCTCATGCTATAGGCAGGGTCTAAGGTTGGAATGGGAAGGAGTTGGATATCACATCTCATGTTATAGGAAGGGTCTCAGGATTGGAATGGGAAGGACTTGGATATCACATCTCATTCTATAGGAAAGCTCTCAGGGTTGGAAGGGGAAGGAGTTGGATATCACATTTCATGTTAGAGGTAAGATCTCAGGTTTGGTATTAGAGGCATTGAGATATCACATCTCATGCCATCAGAAGGGTCTCAGGATTGGAATGGGAAGGAGTTGGATATCACATCTCATGCTAAAGGGAGGGTCTAAGGTTTGGAAGGGGAAGGATTTGGACATCACATCTCATGTTATAGGAAGGATCTCAGGTTTGGTATTAGAAGCATTGAGATATCACATCACATCCTTTAGGAAGGGACTCGAGTTTGGTATTTTAAGGAGTGAGATAGTAAATCTGATCCTATCGGAAGGGTCTCGGGTTTGGTATTGGAAGAAATGAGATTTCAAATCTCAGGCTGTGGGAATGGTCTCGGGTTTGGTATTGGAAGGGGTGAGAAATCACATTTCATGTTACAGGAAGGGTGACAAGTTTGGAATGGGAAGGAGTTGGATATCACATGAAGGGGCTCAGATTTGGTATTATAGCATAGAGATAACACATCTCGTTATAGGAAGGGTCTCGATTGGAATGGGAAGGATTTGGATCTCACATCTCATGTTTTAGGACGGGTCTCAGGTTTGGTATTAGAAGCATTGAGATATCACATCTCATGGTATAGGAAGGGTCTCAGGATTGGAATGGAAAGGAGTTGGCTATCACATCTCAAGCTATCTCAGGATTGGAATGGGAAGGAGTTTGATATCACATCTCAAGCTATAGGAAGGGTCTCAGGTTTGGAAAGGGAAGGATTTGGATTTCACATCTCATGTTATAGGATGGTTCTCATGTTTGGTTTTAGTAGCATTGAGATATCACATCTCATGCTATCGGAAGGGTCTCAGGTTTGGAAAGGGAAGGATTTGGAGTTCACATGTTATAGGATGGTTCTCAGGTTTGGTTTTAGAAGCATTAAGATATAACATCTCATGCTATAGGAAGGGTCTCAGGTTTGGAATGGGAAGGAGTTGATATCACATCTCATGCTAAAGGAAAGGTCTCAGGTTTGGAAGGGGAAGGATTTGGATCTCACATCTCATGTTTTAGGATGGGTCTCAGGTTTGGTTTTAGAAGCATTAAGATATAACATCTCATGCTATAGGAAGGGTCTCAGGTTTGGAATGGGAAGGAGTTGATATCACATCTCATGCTAAAGGAAAGGTCTCAGGTTTGGAAGGGGAAGGATTTGGATCTCACATCTCATGTTTTAGGATGGGTCTCAGGTTTGGTATTAGAAGCATTGAAATATCACATCTCATGGTATAGGAAGGGTCTCAGGTTTGGAAAGGGAATGATTTGGATTTCACATCTCATGTTATAGGATGGTTCTCATGTTTGGTTTTAGAAGCATTGAGATATCACATCTCATGCTATAGGAAGGGTCTCAGGTTTGGAATGGGAAGGAGTTTGATATCACATCTCATGTTATAGGAAGGATCTCAGGTTTGGTATTAGAAGCATTGAGATATCACATCTCATGCTATAGGAAGGGTCTCAGGATTGGAATCGGAAGGAGTTGTATATGACATCTCATGTTATAGGAAGGATCTCAGGTTTGGTATTAGAAGCATTGAGATATCACATCTCATGCTATAGGAAGGGTCTCAGGATTGGAATCGGAAGGAGTTGTATTGGAATCTCATGCCATAGGAAGGGTCTCAGGTTTGGTATAAGCATTGAGATATCACATCTCTGCTATCGGAAGGGTCTCAGGATTGGAATGGGAAGGAGTTGGATATCCCATCTCGTTATAGGAAGGGTCTCAGGATTGGTATTAGAAGCATTGAGATATCACATCTCATGCTATAGGAAGGGTCTAAGGTTTGGAAAGGGGAAGGATTTGGGTATCACATCTCATGTTATAGGACCGGTCTCAGGTTTGGTATTAGAAGCATTGAGATATCAAGTCTCATGGTATAGGACGGGTCTCAGAATTGGAATGGGAAGGAGTTGGATATCACCTCTCAAACTATAGGAAGGGTCTCAGGATTGGAATGGGAAGGAGTTTGATATCACATATCATGCCATGGTATGGGTCTCAGGTTTTGTAGAAGCATTGGGATATCACATCACATGCTATCGGAAGGGTATCGGGATTGGATTTGGAAGGAGTTGGATATCCCATCTCATGCTATAGGCAGGGTCTAAGGTTGGAATGGGAAGGAGTTGGATATCACATCTCATGTTATAGGAAGGGTCTCAGGATTGGAATGGGAAGGACTTGGATATAACATCTCATTCTATAGGAAGGCTCTCAGGGTTGGAAGGGGAAGGAGTTGGATATCACATTTCATGTTAGAGGTAAGATCTCAGGTTTGGTATTAGAGTGTTAAGACGGATTTCTGAACTCTGTCCTGGTGGCGCAGAAGTTCAGAAGGCCAACCTAATTACTTGGAACAGGGTAACCTCTGGACAAGCCAGACCAATCAAGGTAGCGATCGCGGCGGTCAAGACTAGGTCTCAAGAGGGGTGAGGGTGACTGAAAGCCCGCAGTGAGCACACAAAGCAAGAGCGCTTACAAACTACTCCAAACAGTTGTTTATATCAAAAATAGATACACATTTATTATAAGGCCTTGAAACTAATAACCACAGTAAAAGCAGCAATATACAACGATATTAAACCAACACATACACTATCCACCCAATATATATACAGAATACACAGTTTCACAGCATTAGCAGCACGAAATATGTTATCCACCTGCAGGGGAAGGAAAACAGGCAGTGCGAACCAATGCGTGTGATATGTCCGCCTTCTGAGGCCCCTAACTAGATGGTAGTCCAATCCCTACGAAGAGTGGAGCCTAGTGCTCAAAAGTACCTGCACACGCCGGTGCCAATGGGCAGAAGGTGAAGCTCTTCGGAGGACGTTGGACAGCTCTGTAGGGTGCCCTAATGAAGGAGAACACGGTCCGCGACTCTAGCGCAGCCTCCACTGTGAGGCAGAAGTAGGGCGCGAGTACGGACAAGGGGAGCTGTATTTACAGCGGGGAAAAGCAAGGGGCACTGCAGGAGGGCGACCAGATCCTAGCTAATCTACTCACCGGTCCCCGAAGCAAGCAGGCCCGAGCTTCTCCTCGATAGATGCAGCTTCTGGCAGGTTCTGAAGAGCAGGGAACGTCTCGTCGTCGTGCAGAGTAAAAAGACGTCCCGATCGAAGAATCCTGCACAGTTTTGTCGCCACGGCAGGGCAACGGAACGGCCGGGGGTATTCAAGCCAAACGAGCACCGTTCACCTCTAGCTTAGGGTTGCTAAGCAAACGAAGCGTGTGAGCGTGCCCCGGACTCAGAATACCACCCAACCTGTCGGCGATTACAGAGCAGGACTCCTTAGTAAGCTGGTCAGTCAACTGGATGGCCCAGAGACACTTCCGAAGGCTTACGGCAGGAGTTGATGAAGGTGCCGGGAATAGCTGGTCCTGCTATTCCAATAGGTCGAAGCGCCAGTACAGGCCTTCTTGTTCGATCTTAGGTGGAAAGGGCTTCACCGGACGACAGCAATGAGGAGCAGAAGTTCTTCAGGGGGTCACCAGCGATTCCTCGGTCCAGCCTCGTGTTCGCAGGATACTTGGCTCCTGTATCCCTGGGTTCGTAAGAACTCAGGAGATCGACATGGTAGTGGTGTTTCCAGCTCCCTCTTATCCACGGTTCCCTTCGCGCCAAAACGGAGGGGAGCCAATGGGAGATCCGCTCATCAACACACATACCATACGTGGACCAATCACGGACCACAGTGGTCCCAGGCATTCACACCACCCTAGACTCTCTGGCACCCAGGATGTGTATTGGGACCAGACAGCCCAGCCCACATCCTGGGGGCACTCAAACGACATGTAGAAGCCCGCGAAAGCAACCGTGTTTCGCGGGAAACTACATGCCCAAATAAGGAAGGCCCCGGGTCGCCTGAACCCGGGGGAAGGTAAAGGGAGCAAGACGGACAGTGGACGAGACAAAGGAGCCTCGTGGTCCGGCCATTTTGGGTAGCCGGGCCACCCTTTTGTGTTCGCGGCAAAAAGGTGCTCAGAACGGCAAAAGGAGCTCAAAATAAACCAAATGATCGCTGCCACCAGCCCAGTCCCTGAATGACTTGCACCGATCCAAAAACCATCCTACAAGAGTGTCTAGGGTCTGTAGAAGGCTAGAGACCCAAGAGAGCTGTAACTTAGCTTACAGTGCCCTCTTGTGTCGTGTTGCACTAAAATGGCGACACGGTAAAAGAAACTACGGGAAACAGCGTTCCCCGGTACTGACTGTCTTAAGGGCATGTCAGTTTCCCCGTAAGAAAGGAGCGAAAGCCCAGAGGAGTACGGCAGAAGGCTGCACTTCTCTGGCAAAGTCAAGAAAACAGGTTGAAAACAATAGCAAAAAGTTTAGGGGTTGCCACATGGAAGGAAAGTTCCCTACAATAACGAAATCTTTCCTAACACTCGCCCCTCCCAGACTATGGACAGGGGGAACTAATCCACCCCTGGATGAGTCTCTTGTTCAGGTCGGTAAAACATTCTGGACAACCCATCAGCATTGCTATGTTGGACACCTGGCCTATGCTCAATAGTGAAGTCGAAGCCTTGTAGACTTATGGACCACCTAAGCAACTTTGGATTCTCCCCCTTCATGTTCATTAGCCACTTTAACGGCTTATGGTCAGTCTGCACAGTGAAGTGGGTCCCATAGAGGTAGGGCCGCAGCTTCCTTAGGGCCCACACAACAGAGAAACATTCTTTCTCTACCGTGGACCATCTGAGCTCTCTGTCCTTAAGCTGGCGACTAATAAAACCGATAGGGTGTTCCTTACCCTTCTCATCTACTTGTGATAGTACAGCTCCTATCCCAGTGTCAGAGGCATCCGTCTGCACGATAAAAGGTCTTTGATAATCAGGGGCCCTGAGCACAGGGGCCTGGCACAAGGAGTCTTTCAAGCCATTGAAGGCCTTCTCACACTCGTCAGTCCAAGTTACCTTCTTGGGTTTCTTCGGAGTTGTGAGGGCAGTCAGAGGAGCAGCTATGGTGCCATAGTCTGCCATAAAATTGCGGTAATAACCCGTGAGTCCTAAGAAGGCTCTCACTTGGGTTTGTGTAGTGGGGGTAGGCCAGTCTTGTACTGCTTGTACTTTACTGGGGAGAGGCTGTATCCTTCCTCCTCCTACTTCATGCCCAAGGTAAACCACTGAGCCTTGTCCAATCTGGCATTTACTCGCCTTTATGGTCAAGTGGGCTTTCTGAAGAGCCTGGAGCACAATCCCGAGGTGTTTCACATGGTCTTCCCAGGTGGCACTGAAAACTGCTATATCGTCCAGATATGCAAGACAGAATTCGTCCAAACCATTCAACACATGATTCACAAGCCTCTGGAACGTGGCAGGTGCATTCTTCAATCCGAACGGCATTACCCGGAATTGGTAAAGCCCGTCGGGAGTTGAAAATGCTGTCTTCTCCTTGGCATGTTCTGCTAAAGCTATTTGCCAATAGCCCGCAGTCAGGTCAAACGTGCTGAGGTACTTGGAGGCACCCAAGGTATCCACCAGCTCGTCAGTTCGAGGCAAGGGGTGAGCGTCTGTCTTGGTGACAGCATTCAGAGCCCTGTAATCCACGCAGAACCTCAATTCAGAAGTGCCTGCCTTTGGAACCAATACCACAGGACTGGACCAAGGACTACTAGAGGGTTCAATCACCCCAAGGTCTAACATCTTGTTGACCTCGGTCTTAATATAAGACCGCACTTTATCCGACATCCTGTATCCCCTACTTTTGGTAGGTACACTGTCTCCTGTGTCAATGTTATGTTTGCACCAAGGTGTCAAACCAGGCGACTGTGAAAACAGGGGGGAAAACTGCCTAAGCAAACTTTTCACCTCAGCCTGCTGATCAGAAGTCAGGTGAGGGGCCACTCGGACACCCTCAACGGAGCTATCTGAAGGACCGCTTTGGAACAGGTCGGGAAGAGGTTCTGACTCCTCTTCCTCAACGTCTGACGCCAGTAGCAGTGCTGCGATTTCGACTCTTGGGACGAAAGCCTTCAGCCTATTTACGTGGAACACTTTTGGAGCCTGTCCAGGCCTTCCAAGGTCCACTAAATAGTTCACCTCACCCAGGGGCTCCACCACTGTGTAAGGGCCTGACCATTTGTCCTGTAAAGCGCGAGGCCTTATAGGGTTCATGATCAGGACTTGCTGACCAGGGGTAAAGTGAATTAAGGAAGCTTTCTGGTCGTACCAATGTTTCACCAGCGCTTGTCCTGCCTTCAACTTTTCACTAGCCAAGCCCATCAGGAGTACCATCCGTTTTCTGAGCCCTAGCACATAGTCAACTACATTGGTAGTAACAGGGGGAGTGGGCATCTCCCATCCCTCTTTGACGATGGCTAAGGGTCCCCGTACGGGATGACCGAACAGAAGTTCGAAGGGGCCGAAGCCAACACCCTCCTGTGGTACCTCTCTGTAGGCAAACAGCAAGCATGGTAAAAGAAGATCCCATTTTCTTCTCTGGGGCTCCTCCAGAGCCCCAATCATGCTCTTTAACGTTCTGTTGAAACGTTCCACCAGACCATTGGTCTGGGGGTGATATGCAGAAGAGAACTTGTAGGTGACCCCACATTCTTTCCACATAGCCTGCATATACTTCGACATAAAGTTGCTGCCACGATCTGACACAACTTCTTTAGGGAAGCCAACCCTAGTAAATATGCCGAGTAAAGCTTTTGCAACTGACTTGGCAGTTACAGTCTTTAATGGGATGGCCTCAGGATACCTGGTTGCATGGTCGACCAGCACCAGGATAAACCTATTGCCTGAGGATGTTTGCGGGTCAAGGGGACCAACGATGTCGATCCCTACCCTTTCAAATGGTACCCCCACAACTGGGAGCGGTACCAACGGAGCTTGGATTGTCGCGCCAACCTTACCAGACAACTGGCAGGAGGCACAACTCCTGCAGTGACTTTCTACTTGCACCCCCATCTTGGGCCAGTAGAAGTGCATAGATAACCTTTGCTTGGTCCTCTTCATTCCAAGGTGACCAGCAAGGGGAACTTCATGCGCCAACTGCAGGAGGAAGGGTCTAACAGAAAGGGGAACCACCAACCTCCTATGGTCTCCTTCTGTAGACTCTGTGGGCTCACTGTACAGGAGTCCACCTTCCCCATAAATCCGATGCTTCCCAGGAGGTTCCCCCTCAAGCTGGGAGCAGGCCTGTCTCCTTAGGCCTTCCAGAGATGGGCACTCACGTTGGCCCTTACTGAAGTCGTCCCTATCAGGACCTCCTTCAACTAACAAGTCTTTTAGTTCAGGATGGTCGTTGGGGTCGAACACTTCAGGCATCGCCACCTCCTCGTCAGGCTCGGGCGATTGACCAACTCCCTCCACCGCAGTGGTAGGCGAGCTCGGGGGAATATTCTCTTTCCCCCGTCGGGACTTGTTGACTCCTTTCGCCTTGGGTTTCCCCTTCGGCTGGGGCGGCGTATTGGACTTGGCCAATGCTGCCCGTGCTTGAGACCGTGTGTAGGGTCTTTCGGCAGTGTCTCCTACGAGCCCTAGAGCTCTGAGATCATTGGCCAACAAGACCTTTCCCGGGACGTTTCTCTGAATGCTCACTGGAATCCTAACTGCTGTACCATTTAAAGTTAGATTAACAGGGATCACGGGAAACATACGGAGGGGGCCGTCAGCCAACTTAGTGGGCATCAGAGGAGCTCTGGCAACTTCCTCTGAGTCTACCAAGGTAGAATCCACTACAGTTCGACTGCACCCACTATCCCTAAGAGCTGGAGTATCCACTCCATTGATCAGCACACTGTCTTTAAAGTAGTGCTTGGTATTATCCGGAATCCTAGCATACGCCTCTGCGACTTTAGGCTCCCAGGAACCCAGGGACACTAAAACTACCTCAGCCTCTATTCCGCTGGGAAATGAGTCTGAGGAGAAGGATGCTCCTGTAATCTCTTCTTCCTCGTAGGAGGAGAAGGCCAGATTAGCGGAGTGGACCCCCAAAGGTCTAACCTTACAACGGGGATCCCCCTTCACATGGTCAGTTGCTCCACAAGAAAAACAAGCCCCATTGGGTCTGTTTACGTAGGGAGGCTTATTATAACCAGAGTTCTGTTTCGGAGGCGAACCTCCGCTACCCTGTGAGTTCTCGTATGGCTTACCCTTATTTTTCTTTTTGTGGCCCTTTTGGGAAGAAGATTTAGCAGATTCCCCACCCACCACATCCTTGTACTTTTTCCCTTCCTCCTGCTTATCAGGATGAGTTTTGTCCTTATGGGACACTCGATGTGACACCCATAAGTCTGCTGCAATGGCCAGCTTCTTAGGATCTATCTCCTTCGAATCGGCCAAATGCTGCTTAAGCTCCGGGGAAGAAGAAGCAAAAATGTGTTCCAGCATGACCAGATTGATCATGCCTTCGAAGGTAGAAACCTTATAACCTTCAACCCAGCCAGTCAAGTTTTTCAGGGACTCAGCTACATACGACACCCAAGTACCACCTTCCTTTTTCTTATATTCTCTAAACCTTTTCAAATATTGGGTCGGAGTCTTCCCAAACTTTAAAATTAGAGTCTGCTTCAACATTGCAAAATCAGCGCGCTCAGCCTTCGACATTTCCATAATGGCACTGCAACCAGAATGGGGCAGTCTGCTGAGTAACCATGCAATCTTATCCGCATTATCAACCTCTTGAACCTCGCATGCATACTCAAACGCATTTAACCAGTCCATAATGTCATTTCGTTCCTCATACACACTGAGCAGATCTTTTGGAAACCGTGGATGAGAGGAAGCCCCAGAACCATGTCCAGGACCCTTGGACCCATTTGCGAACTGAAGCTTGGCCAGTTCCAACTGGTGATCCCTGTCTTTTTGTTTTTCTGCCTGGTCGATTTTCAGTTTGGCTATGCTGAATTCAAGCTCCTGCTGCCTAAACCGCAGCTCTTGCTTCTTGAATTCAAGCATAGCCTCCCCATCAACACTGGCAGAGGAAACGTTAGACATTACATCCTCCCTGTCCTCGTGGTCGTGATGGATCAGTGCAGCGGCAGAACCGTCGGTTCTGCCAGTGAGAGCAGCCCCACCACCTTCTGCACTGTCCTCGGAAGTTATAGCGTCAAGCTGCGCTTCTTGCCACGCCACGATTCTCTGGATCATTTCCAATTTAGTGCCTTGAGAGGAAACCCCTCTCTCCGCACACATCTTCTTCAATGTTTCAGATTTCGAAGCATTTAAGGTTAATAAAGTATTCGTTTCCATACTGTTGATAGGACTATGGCCTTTTTAACGTTATATTCAATACTTTACTGCGTGTCCTGGTTGGAATAACCTGAAAACGCCTCAGCTCGTGCGCAACACTGGATACCCTCAGTCGTATCCCACCGCTGTACACCAATTTGTTAAGACGGATTTCTGAACTCTGTCCTGGTGGCGCAGAAGTTCAGAAGGCCAACCTAATTACTTGGAACAGGGTAACCTCTGGACA
This sequence comes from Ambystoma mexicanum, assembly GCF_040938575.1. Classification (NCBI taxonomy): domain Eukaryota; kingdom Metazoa; phylum Chordata; class Amphibia; order Caudata; family Ambystomatidae; genus Ambystoma; species Ambystoma mexicanum. The sequence continues at coordinate 1,160,543,586 of NC_090934.1, forward strand.
AGCCAGACCAATCAAGGTAGCGATCGCGGCGGTCAAGACTAGGTCTCAAGAGGGGTGAGGGTGACTGAAAGCCCGCAGTGAGCACACAAAGCAAGAGCGCTTACAAACTACTCCAAACAGTTGTTTATATCAAAAATAGATACACATTTATTATAAGGCCTTGAAACTAATAACCACAGTAAAAGCAGCAATATACAACGATATTAAACCAACACATACACTATCCACCCAATATATATACAGAATACACAGTTTCACAGCATTAGCAGCACGAAATATGTTATCCACCTGCAGGGGAAGGAAAACAGGCAGTGCGAACCAATGCGTGTGATATGTCCGCCTTCTGAGGCCCCTAACTAGATGGTAGTCCAATCCCTACGAAGAGTGGAGCCTAGTGCTCAAAAGTACCTGCACACGCCGGTGCCAATGGGCAGAAGGTGAAGCTCTTCGGAGGACGTTGGACAGCTCTGTAGGGTGCCCTAATGAAGGAGAACACGGTCCGCGACTCTAGCGCAGCCTCCACTGTGAGGCAGAAGTAGGGCGCGAGTACGGACAAGGGGAGCTGTATTTACAGCGGGGAAAAGCAAGGGGCACTGCAGGAGGGCGACCAGATCCTAGCTAATCTACTCACCGGTCCCCGAAGCAAGCAGGCCCGAGCTTCTCCTCGATAGATGCAGCTTCTGGCAGGTTCTGAAGAGCAGGGAACGTCTCGTCGTCGTGCAGAGTAAAAAGACGTCCCGATCGAAGAATCCTGCACAGTTTTGTCGCCACGGCAGGGCAACGGAACGGCCGGGGGTATTCAAGCCAAACGAGCACCGTTCACCTCTAGCTTAGGGTTGCTAAGCAAACGAAGCTGTGAGCGTGCCCCGGACTCAGAATACCACCCAACCTGTCGGCGATTACAGAGCAGGACTCCTTAGTAAGCTGGTCAGTCAACTGGATGGCCCAGAGACACTTCCGAAGGCTTACGGCAGGAGTTGATGAAGGTGCCGGGAATAGCTGGTCCTGCTATTCCAATAGGTCGAAGCGCCAGTACAGGCCTTCTTGTTCGATCTTATGTGGAAAGGGCTTCACCGGACGACAGCAATGAGGAGCAGAAGTTCTTCAGGGGGTCACCAGCGATTCCTCGGTCCAGCCTCGTGTTCGCAGGATACTTGGCTCCTGTATCCCTGGGTTCGTAAGAACTCAGGAGATCGACATGGTAGTGGTGTTTCCAGCTCCCTCTTATCCACGGTTCCCTTCGCGCCAAAACGGAGGGGAGCCAATGGGAGATCCACTCATCAACACACATACCATACGTGGACCAATCACGGACCACAGTGGTGCCAGGCATTCACACCACCCTAGACTCTCTGGCACCCAGGATGTGTATTGGGACCAGACAGCCCAGCCCACATCCTGGGGGCACTCAAACGACATGTAGAAGCCCGCGAAAGCAACCGTGTTTCGCGGGAAACTACATGCCCAAATAAGGAAGGCCCCGGGTCGCCTGACCCGGGGGAAGGTAAAGGGAGCAAGACGGACAGTGGACGAGACAAAGGAGCCTCGTGGTCCGGCCATTTTGGGTAGCCGGGCCACCCTTTTGTGTTCGCGGCAAAAAGGTGCTCAGAACGGCAAAAGGAGCTCAAAATAAACCAAATGATCGCTGCCACCAGCCCAGTCCCTGAATGACTTGCACCGATCCAAAAACCATCCTACAAGAGTGTCTAGGGTCTGTAGAAGGCTAGAGACCCAAGAGAGCTGTAACTTAGCTTACAGTGCCCTCTTGTGTCGTGTTGCACTAAAATGGCGACACGATAAAAGAAACTACGGGAAACAGCGTTCCCCGGTACTGACTGTCTTAAGGGCATGTCAGTTTCCCCGTAAGAAAGGAGCGAAAGCCCAGAGGAGTACGGCAGAAGGCTGCACTTCTCTGGCAAAGTCAAGAAAACAGGTTGAAAACAATAGCAAAAAGTTTAGGGGTTGCCACATAGAAGGAAAGTTCCCTACAATAACGAAATCTTTCCTAACATAGAGGCATTGAGATATCACATCTCATGCCATCAGAAGGGTCTCAGGATTGGAATGGGAAGGAGTTGGATATCACATCTCATGCTAAAGGGAGGGTCTAAGGTTTGGAAGGGGAAGGATTTGGACATCACATCTCATGTTATAGGAAGGATCTCAGGTTTGGTATTAGAAGCATTGAGATATCACATCTCATGCTATCGGAAGGGTCTCAGGTTTGGTATAAGCATTGAGATATCACATCTCTGCTATCGGAAGGGTCTCAGGATTGGAATGGGAAGGACTTGGATATCACAATTCATGTTATAGGAAGGGCCTCAGGTTTGGTATTAGAAGCATTGAGATATCACATCTCATGCTATAGGAAGGGTCTCAGGATTGGAATGGGAAGGACATGGATATCACATCTCATGTTATAGGAAGGGTCTCATGTTTGGTATTAGAAGCATTGAGATATCACATCTCATGCTATAGGAAGGGTCTCAGGAATGGAATGGGAAGGACTTGGATATCACATCTCATGATACAGGAAGGGTCTAAGGTTTGGAAGGGGAAGGATTTGGATATCACATCTCATGTTATTGGACCGGTCTCAGGTTTGGTATTAGAAGCATTGAGATATCAAGTCTCATGGTATAGGACGGGAGTTTGATATCACATCTCAAGCCATGGTATGGGTCTCAGGTTTTGTAGAAGCATTGGGATATCACATCTCATGATATCGGAAGGGTATCAGGATTGGATTTGGAAGGAGTTGGATATCCCATCTCATGCTATAGGAAGGGTCTCAGGATTGGAATGGGAAGGACTTGGATATCACATCTCATGCTGTAGGAAGGCTCTCAGGTTTGGAAAGGGAAGGAGTTGGATATCACATTTCATGTTAGAGTTAGGATCTCAGGTTTGGTATTAGAAGCATTGAGATATCACATCTCATGCTATCAGAAGGGTATCAGGATTGGAATGGGAAGGAGTTGGATATCACATCTCATGCTAAAGGGAGGGTCTCAGGTTTGGAAGGGGAAGGATTTGGATATCACATCTCATGTTATAGGAAGGATCTCAGGTTTGGTATTAGAAGCATTGAGATATCACATCTCATGCTATCGGAAGGATCTCAGGTTTGGTATTAGAAGCATTGAAATATCACATCTCATGCTATAGGAAGGGTCTCAGGATTGGAATGGGAAGGAGTTGGATATCACATCTCATGTTATAGGAAGGATCTCAGGTTTGGTATTAGAAGCATTGAGATATCACATCTCATGCTATAGGAAGGGTCTCAGGATTGGAATGGGAAGGAGTTGGATATCACATCTCATGCTAAAGGAAGGGTCTCAGTTTTGGTAGAAGCATTGCGATATCACATCTCATGCTATAGGAAGGGTCTCAGGATTGGAATTGGAAGGAGTTGGATATCACATCTCATGCTATAGGAAGGGTCTCAGGTTTGGTATAAGCATTGAAATATCACATCTCTGCTATCGGAAGGGTCTCAGGATTGGAATGGGAAGGACTTAGATATCACATCTCATGCTATAGGAAGGATCTCAGGTTTGGTATTAGAAGCATTGAGATATCACATCTCATGCTATAGGAAGGGTCTCAGGATTGGAATCGGAAGGAGTTGTATATGACATCTCATGCCATAGGAAGGGTCTCAGGTTTGGTATAAGCATTGAGATATCACATCTCTGCTATCGGAAGGGTCTCAGGATTGGAATGGGAAGGAGTTGGATATCCCATCTCGTTATAGGAAGAGTCTCAGGTTTGGTATTAGAAGCATTGAGATATCACATCTCATGCTATAGGAAGGGTCTAAGGTTTGGAAAGGGGAAGGATTTGGGTATCACATCTCATGTTATAGGACCGGTCTCAGGTTTGGTATTAGAAGCATTGAGATATCAAATCTCATGGTATAGGTCGGGTCTCAGAATTGGAATGGGAAGGAGTTGGATATCACATCTCAAGCTATAGAAAGGGTCTCAGGATTGGAATGGGAAGGAGTTTGATATCACATCTCATGCCATGGTATGGGTCTCAGGTTTTGTAGAAGCATTGGGATATCACATCACATGCTATAGGCAGGGTCTAAGGTTGGAATGGGAAGGAGTTGGATATCACATCTCATGTTATAGGAAGGGTCTCAGGATTGGAATGGGAAGGACTTGGATATCACATCTCATTCTATAGGAAGGCTCTCAGGGTTGGAAGGGGAAGGAGTTGGATATCACATTTCATGTTATAGGAAGGATCTCAGGTTTGGTATTAGAGGCATTGAGATATCACATCTCATGCCATCAGAAGGGTCTCAGGATTGGAATGGGAAGGAGTTGGATATCACATCTCATGCTAAAGGGAGGGTCTAAGGTTTGGAAGGGGAAGGATTTGGACATCACATCTCATGTTATAGGAAGGATCTCAGGTTTGGTATTAGAAGCATTGAGATATCACATCTCATGCTATCCGAAGGGTCTCAGGTTTGGTATGAGCATTGAGATATCACATCTCTGTTATCGGAAGGGTCTCAGGATTGGAATGGGAAGGACTTGGATATCACAATTCATGTTATAGGAAGGGTCTCAGGTTTGGTATTAGAAGCATTGAGATATCACATCTCATGCTATAGGAAGGGTCTCAGGATTGGAATGGGAAGGACTTGGCTATCACATCTCATGTTATAGGAAGGGTCTCAGGTTTGGTATTAGAAGCATTGAGATATCACATCTCATGCTATAGGAAGGGTCTCAGGAATGGAATGGGAAGGGCTTGGATATCACATCTCATGATACAGGAAGGGTCTAAGGTTTGGAAAGGGAAGGATTTGGATATCACATCTCATGTTATTGGACCGGTCTCAGGTTTGGTATTAGAAGCATTGAGATATCAAGTCTCATGGTATAGGACGGGAGTTTGATATCACATCTCATGCCATGGTATGGGTCTCAGGTTTTGTAGAAGCATTGGGATATCACATCTCATGCTATCGGAAGGGTATCAGGATTGGATTTGGAAGGAGTTGGATATCCCATCTCATGCTATAGGAAGGGTCTCAGGATTGGAATGGGAAAGACTTGGATATCACATCTCATGTTGTAGGAAGGCTCTCAGGTTTGGAAAGGGAAGGAGTTGGATATCACATTTCATGTTAGAGGTAGGATCTCAGGTTTGGTATTAGAGGCATTGAGATATCACTTCTCATGCTATCATAAGGGTATCAGGATTGGAATGGGAAGGAGTTGGATATCACATCGCATGCTAAAGGGAGGGTCTCAGGTTTGGAAGGGGAAGGATTTGGATATCACATCTTATGTTATAGGAAGGATCTCAGGTTTGGTATTAGAAGCATTGAGATATCACATCTCATGCTATCGGAAGGATCTCAGGTTTGGTATTAGAAGCATTGAGATATCACATCTCATGCTATAGGAAGGGTCTCAGGATTGGAATGGGAAGGAGTTGGATATCACATCTCATGTTATAGGAAGGATCTCAGGTTTGGTATTAGAAGCATATAGATATCATATCTCATGCTATAGGAAGGGTCTCATGATTGGAATGGGAAGGAGTTGGATATCACATCTTATGCTAAAGGAAGGGTCTCAGTTTTGGTAGAAGCATTGCGATATCACATCTCATGCTATAGGCAGGGTCTAAGGTTGGAATGGGAAGGAGTTGGATATCACATCTCATGTTATAGGAAGGGTCTCAGGATTGGAATGGGAAGGACTTGGATATCACATCTCATTCTATAGGAAGGCTCTCAGGGTTGGAAGGGGAAGGAGTTGGATATCACATTTCATGTTATAGGAAGGATCTCAGGTTTGGTATTAGAGGCATTGAGATATCACATCTCATGCCATCAGAAGGGTCTCAGGATTGGAATGGGAAGGAGTTGGATATCACATCTCATGCTAAAGGGAGGGTCTAAGGTTTGGAAGGGGAAGGATTTGGACATCACATCTCATGTTATAGGAAGGATCTCAGGTTTGGTATTAGAAGCATTGAGATATCACATCTCATGCTATAGGAAGGGTCTCAGGATTGGAATGGGAAGGAGTTGGATATCACATCTCATGCTAAAGGAAGGGTCTCAGTTTTGGTAGAAGCATTGCGATATCACATCTCATGCTATAGGAAGGGTCTCAGGATTGGAATTGGAAGGAGTTGGATATCACATCTCATGCTATAGGAAGGGTCTCAGGTTTGGTATAAGCATTGAAATATCACATCTCTGCTATCGGAAGGGTCTCAGGATTGGAATGGGAAGGACTTAGATATCACATCTCATGCTATAGGAAGGATCTCAGGTTTGGTATTAGAAGCATTGAGATATCACATCTCATGCTATAGGAAGGGTCTCAGGATTGGAATCGGAAGGAGTTGTATATGACATCTCATGCCATAGGAAGGGTCTCAGGTTTGGTATAAGCATTGAGATATCACATCTCTGCTATCGGAAGGGTCTCAGGATTGGAATGGGAAGGAGTTGGATATCCCATCTCGTTATAGGAAGAGTCTCAGGTTTGGTATTAGAAGCATTGAGATATCACATCTCATGCTATAGGAAGGGTCTAAGGTTTGGAAAGGGGAAGGATTTGGGTATCACATCTCATGTTATAGGACCGGTCTCAGGTTTGGTATTAGAAGCATTGAGATATCAAATCTCATGGTATAGGTCGGGTCTCAGAATTGGAATGGGAAGGAGTTGGATATCACATCTCAAGCTATAGAAAGGGTCTCAGGATTGGAATGGGAAGGAGTTTGATATCACATCTCATGCCATGGTATGGGTCTCAGGTTTTGTAGAAGCATTGGGATATCACATCACATGCTATAGGCAGGGTCTAAGGTTGGAATGGGAAGGAGTTGGATATCACATCTCATGTTATAGGAAGGGTCTCAGGATTGGAATGGGAAGGACTTGGATATCACATCTCATTCTATAGGAAGGCTCTCAGGGTTGGAAGGGGAAGGAGTTGGATATCACATTTCATGTTATAGGAAGGATCTCAGGTTTGGTATTAGAGGCATTGAGATATCACATCTCATGCCATCAGAAGGGTCTCAGGATTGGAATGGGAAGGAGTTGGATATCACATCTCATGCTAAAGGGAGGGTCTAAGGTTTGGAAGGGGAAGGATTTGGACATCACATCTCATGTTATAGGAATGATCTCAGGTTTGGTATTAGAAGCATTGAGATATCACATCTCATGCTATCCGAAGGGTCTCAGGTTTGGTATGAGCATTGAGATATCACATCTCTGTTATCGGAAGGGTCTCAGGATTGGAATGGGAAGGACTTGGATATCACAATTCATGTTATAGGAAGGGTCTCAGGTTTGGTATTAGAAGCATTGAGATATCACATCTCATGCTATAGGAAGGGTCTCAGGATTGGAATGGGAAGGACTTGGCTATCACATCTCATGTTATAGGAAGGGTCTCAGGTTTGGTATTAGAAGCATTGAGATATCACATCTCATGCTATAGGAAGGGTCTCAGGAATGGAATGGGAAGGGCTTGGATATCACATCTCATGATACAGGAAGGGTCTAAGGTTTGGAAAGGGAAGGATTTGGATATCACATCTCATGTTATTGGACCGGTCTCAGGTTTGGTATTAGAAGCATTGAGATATCAAGTCTCATGGTATAGGACGGGAGTTTGATATCACATCTCATGCCATGGTATGGGTCTCAGGTTTTGTAGAAGCATTGGGATATCACATCTCATGCTATCGGAAGGGTATCAGGATTGGATTTGGAAGGAGTTGGATATCCCATCTCATGCTATAGGAAGGGTCTCAGGATTGGAATGGGAAAGACTTGGATATCACATCTCATGTTGTAGGAAGGCTCTCAGGTTTGGAAAGGGAAGGAGTTGGATATCACATTTCATGTTAGAGGTAGGATCTCAGGTTTGGTATTAGAGGCATTGAGATATCACTTCTCATGCTATCATAAGGGTATCAGGATTGGAATGGGAAGGAGTTGGATATCACATCGCATGCTAAAGGGAGGGTCTCAGGTTTGGAAGGGGAAGGATTTGGATATCACATCTTATGTTATAGGAAGGATCTCAGGTTTGGTATTAGAAGCATTGAGATATCACATCTCATGCTATCGGAAGGATCTCAGGTTTGGTATTAGAAGCATTGAGATATCACATCTCATGCTATAGGAAGGGTCTCAGGATTGGAATGGGAAGGAGTTGGATATCACATCTCATGTTATAGGAAGGATCTCAGGTTTGGTATTAGAAGCATATAGATATCATATCTCATGCTATAGGAAGGGTCTCATGATTGGAATGGGAAGGAGTTGGATATCACATCTTATGCTAAAGGAAGGGTCTCAGTTTTGGTAGAAGCATTGCGATATCACATCTCATGCTATAGGAAGGGTCTCAGGATTGGAATCGGAAGGAGTTGGATATCACGTCTCATGTTATAGGAAGGGTCTCAGGATTGGAATGGGAAGGAGTTGGATATCACATCTCGAGCTATAGGAAGGGTCTCAGGTTTGGGAAGGGAAGGATTGGGATTTCACATCTCGTTATAGGATGGTTCTCAGGTTTGTTTTTAGAAGCATTGAGATATCAAATCTCATGCTATTGGAAGGGTCTCAGGTTTGGAATGGGAAGGAGTTGGATATCACATCTCATGTTATAGGAAGGATTTCAGGTTTGGTATTAGAAGCATTGAGATATCACATATCATGCTATAGGAGGAGTCTCAGGATTGGAATGGGAACGAGTTGGATATCACATCTCATGTTATAGGAAGGGTCTCAGGATTGGAATGGCAAGGAGTTGGATATCACATCTCATGCTATAGGGAGGGTCTCAGGTTTGATATTAGAAGCATTGAGATATCACATCTCATGCTATCGGAAGGGTCTCAGGATTGGAATGGGAAGGAGTTGGATATCACATATGCTAAAGGAAAGGTCTCAGGTTTGGAAGGGGAAGGATTTGGATCTCACATCTCATGTTTTAGGAAGGATCTCAGGTTTGGTATTAGAAGCATTGAGATATCACATCTCATGCTATAGGAAGGGTCTCAGGATTGGAATGTGAAGGAGTTGGATATCACATCTCATGTTATAGGAAGGGTCTCAGGATTGGAATGGCAAGGAGTTGGATATCACATCTCATGCTATAGGGAGGGTCTCAGGTTTGATATTAGAAGCATTGAGATATCACATCTCATGCTATCGGAAGGGTCTCAGGATTGGAATGGGAAGGAGTTGGATATCACATATGCTAAAGGAAAGGTCTCAGGTTTGGAAGGGGAAGGATTTGGATCTCACATCTCATGTTTTAGGAAGGATCTCAGGTTTGGTATAAGCATTGAGATATCACATCTCTGCTATCGGAAGGGTCTCAGGATTGGATTGGGAAGGAGTTGGATATCCCTTCTCATGCTATAGGAAGGGTCTCAGGTTGGAATGGAAAGGAGTTGGATATCACATCTCATGCTATAGGAAGGGTCTTGTAGGGTATTTTGTGGAGATTTGGGGCCTGACGGTATTTTCTTACCGCCGAAAAATAACTTAGCAACAATCACTCCTTGTATTCAGATTGGGCCATGTACAACAATAATACAGTGGACATGCATTATTTCAGCACACAGACATGCGTATTTGGTATGCGTGGTTGGTATGCGTGGTTGGTGGTATTTTGGTGAGCATAATTCCCTTGTTTTATTTGTGGCCCCAATATCCAGAACCCCTTATTTTTGCTTAGATTTTTCGTGTAATCACTAGAGAGACCTCAGGCTTGCATTTCAGGAACACCACATTTTCATTTTTAGTGTGCCACCATGGGCAATTTCTCTCTGTTTTATCTACGGCAGCGAGCTATCATGTGGTATTTTCACTATCTTATATACGGTAGTGAACTATGTCCCGGGCCTCCCTTTTTGCCGACTCATAGACCTCCGACAAACTACAACACACACAGTTAGTTATAACTGCTCATACTGAATTACATTGTGCACACGGCTGCAGCCAAATTTGATGTTTAGCTACCTTGAAAATGACAATTGCACTGTCTAAACATCTCCCCACATCATCAGCACTGTTTTGGTAAATATAAAACACACCACCCGTCTGCTTTCAAATATTTTTGTGTATTATAAAAGTTGCATTTAAACACGATCTCACTCTTTACAGAAATAAATAAAATAGCACAGTAACAGCATTGTCTATACACTGAAAAGAGAGTGGCGGAGACAAGAACTCAATTTGCAACATTAAACATGTGATTAAAGCACAGGAATCTCCTTTCCGACACTGACTGAATATTCTCGTACACACTCAGCCCCCACACTTCTGTAATTACCTTATCTGTTCAGCATGAGTTTTCTTCAGCTGTTCTCTTTCTGAATTTGGCTCCCTTGAAGACTAACCCCGGTGAAAACAAGCGTCTTTCGTTCTCAAACCGGGGTTATTGCCTGGAATTCTCAGCTTTTGCAGCAGGAATGCTTCAGCCAGGAAAACAGGTCCTTCTCCCAGCTCTGCCAAATCCCGACTGTCCTCCCCCTCTCTTCAAGCTCCCCCAGCAAGACTCTCATCACTGCCTCTAGCATGATACTTGCTATGACGCTGCTCCAATCAGAATCAATCATGCCATCTCCTCCCTCACTACACAATGGCTCATTTCTACAGTAATTATTTGTAACCAACTGATTTCCTGTTCCTTCGAGCCCTTTTGCTTCCTGTAGTTATGTGGACAGAGCAGCAGAGAAAAAGAAAAAAATGAATGTGCGTTTAAAAGTTCACTTTCAGAGTAGGCCTAATTCTGCAGTGGAGACACATTTTTATTAGTGGGTTATGTTAAATGCAGTTTTATTAGTCAGGTTATTTATTAATAATGTTAGTTATTAATTTTCAAATGTGTCTCTTGCACCACAGGCATTTCAGGTGAAAAATAGTGTGCATTTTTGAGTGTGCACGTGTGCTTTTAACTGTAAAAATAGATTTGCATCTTATATGTTAAAATCGTTTTTGACTGAATAGCCTGTCTTTACTTATATGTCCATGTTAATCTGGCAACACATATAGCAATGCACCACACCCATGTGGTGGTGCTGCATCAAAAACAATTGCTATCTGTGCAGTAGTGCTGTACTCTGTGCTGTAAAACGCCAAATATCCTTACAGTCTCAAGATTGAAATGGGAAGGATTTGGATATCACATCTCTTGCTATAGGAAGGGTCTCAGGTTTTTTATTAGAAACATTGAGATATCACATCTCATGCTATAGGAAGGGTTTCAGGATTGGAATGGGAAGGATTTGGATATCACATCTCATGCTAAAGGAAGGGTCTCAGGTTTGGAAGGGGAAGGATTTGGATATCATATCTCATGTTATAGGGCGGGTCCCAGGTTTGGTATTAGAAGCATTGAGATATCACATCTCATGGTATAGGAAGGGTCTCAGGATTTGAATGGGAAGGAGTTGGATATCACATCTCATCCAATAGGAAGGGTCTCAGGTTTGGAATGGAAAGGAATTGGATATCACATCATGTTATAGGAAGGATCTCAGGATTGGAATGCGAAGGATTTGGATATCCCTTCTCATGCTATAGGAAGTGTCTCAGGTTGGAATGGGAAGGTGTTGGATATCACATCTCGTTATAGGAAGGGTCTCAGGATTGGAATGGGAAGGATTTGGATATCACATCTCTTGCTATAGGAAGGGTCTCAGGTTTTGTATTAGAAACATTGAGCTATCACATCTCATGCTATAGGAAGGGTTTCAGGATTGGAATGGGAAGGATTTGGATATCACATCTCATGCTAAAGGAAGGGTCTCAGGTTTGCAAGGGGAAGGATTTGGATATCATATCTCATGTTATAGGACGGGTCCCATGTTTGGTATTAGAAGCATTGAGATATCACATCTCATGCTATAGGAGGAGTCTCAGGATTGGAATGGGAAGGAGTTGGATATCACGTCTCATCTTATTCGAAGGGTCTCAGGATTGGAATGGCAAGGAGTTGGATATCACATCTCATGCTAAAGGAAGGGTCTCAGGTTTGATAGAAGCATTGAGATATCACATCTCATGCTATAGGAAGGAACTCAGGATTGCAATGGGAAGGAGTTGGATATCACATCTCATGCCATAGGATGGGTCATGAGGTTTGGTATAAGCATTGAGATATCACATCTCTGCTATCGGAAGGGTCTCAGGATAGGAATGGGAAGGACTTAGATATCACATCTCATACTATAGGGAGGGTCTCAGTTTTGATATTAGAAGCATTGAGCTATCACATCTCATGCTATCGGAAGGGTCTCAGGATTGGAATGGGATGGAGTTGGATATCACATCTCAAGCTATCTCGGGATTGGAATGGGAAGGAGTTTGATATCACATCTCAAGCTATAGGAAGGGTCTCAGGTTTGGAAGGGGAAGGATTTGGATCTCACATCTCATGTTTTAGGACGGGTCTCAGGTTTGGTATTAGAAGCATTGAGATATCACATCTCATGGTATAGGAAGGGTCTCAGGATTGGAATGGGAAGGAGTTGGCTATCACATCTCAAGCTATCTCAGGATTGGAATGGGAAGGAGTTTGATATCACATCTCAATCTATAGGAAGGGTCTCAGGTTTGGAAAGGGAAGGATTTGGATTTCACATCTCATGTTATAGGATGGTTCTCATGTTTGGTTTTAGAAGCATTAAGATATAACATCTCATGCTATAGGAAGGGTCTCAGGTTTGGAATGGGAAGGAGTTGATATCACATCTCATGCTAAAGGAAAGGTCTCAGGTTTGGAAGGGGAAGGATTTGGATCTCACATCTCATGTTTTAGGACGGGTCTCAGGTTTAGTATTATAAGCATTGAAATATCACATCTCATGGTATAGGAAGGGTCTCAGGATTGGAATGGGAAGGAGTTGGATATCACATTGAATGGGAAGGAGTTTGATATCACATCTCAAGCTATAGGAAGGGTCTCAGGTTTGGAAAGGGAATGATTTGGATTTCACATCTCATGTTATAGGATGGTTCTCATGTTTGGTTTTAGAAGCATTGAGATATCACATCTCATGCTATCGGAAGGGTCTCAGGTTTGGGAAGGGAAGGATTGGGATTTCACATCTCATGTTATAGGATGGTTCTCATGTTTGTTTTTAGAAGCATTGAGATATCAAATCTCATGCTATTGGAAGGGTCTCAGGTTTGGAATGGGAAGGAGTTGGATATCACATCTCATGTTATAGGAAGGATCTCAGGTTTGGTATTAGAAGCATTGAGATATCACATCTCATGCTATAGGAAGGGTCTCAGGATTGGAATGTGAAGGATTTGGATATCACATCATACTAAAGGTAGGGTCTCAGGTTTGGTATAAGCATTGAGATATCACATCTCTGGTATCGGAAGGGTCTCAGGATTGGATTGGGAAGGAGTTGGATATCCCTTCTCATGCTATAGGAAGGGTCTCAGGTTGGAATGGGAAGCAGTTGGATATCACATCTCATGCTATAGGAAGGGTCTCAAGATTGAAATGGGAAGGATTTGGATATCACATCTCTTGCTATAGGAAGGGTCTCAGGTTTTTTTTATTAGAAACATTGAGATATCACATCTCATGCTATAGGAAGGGTTTCAGGATTGGAATGGGAAGGATTTGGATATCACATCTCATCCAATAGGAAGGGTTTCAGGTTTGGAATGGGAAGGAATTGGATATCACATCATGTTATAGGAAGGATCTCAGGATTGGAATGGGAAGGATTTGGATATCCCTTCTCATGCTATAGGAAGTGTCTCAGGTTGGAATGGGAAGGAGTTGGATATCACATCTCGTTATAGGAAGGGTCTCAGGATTGGAATGGGAAGGATTTGGATATCACATCTCTTGCTATAGGAAGGGTCTCAGGTTTTTTATTAGAAACATTGAGCTATCACATCTCATGCTATAGGAAGGGTTTCAGGATTGGAATCGGAAGGATTTGGATATCACATCTCATGCTAAAGGAAGGGTCTCAGGTTTGGAAGGGGAAGGATTTGGATATCACATCTCATGTTATAGGACGGGTCCCAGGTTTGGTATTAGAAGCATTGAGATATCACATCTCATGCTATAGGAGGAGTCTCAGGATTGGAATGGGAAGGAGTTGGATATCACGTCTCATGTTATAGGAAGGGTCTCAGGATTGGAATGGCAAGGAGTTGGATATCACATCTCATGCTATAGGGAGGGTCTCAGGTTTGATATTAGAAGCATTGAGATATCACATCTCATGCTTTCGGAAGGGTCTCAGGATTGGAATGGGAAGGAGTTGGATATCACATATGCTAAAGGAAAGGTCTCAGGTTTGGAAGGGGAAGGATTTGGATCTCACATCTCATGTTTTAGGACGGGTCTCGGGTTTGGTATTAGATGCCTTGAGATATCACATCTCATGGTATAATAAGGGTCTCAGGATTGGAATGGGAAGGAGTTCGATATCACATCTCAAGCTATCTCAGGATTGGAATGGGAAGGAGTTTGATATCACATCTCGAGCTATAGGAAGGGTCTCAGGTTTGGGAAGGGAAGGATTCGGATTTCACATCTCGTTATAGGATGGTTCTCATGTTTGTTTTTAGAAGCATTGAGATATCAAATCTCATGCTATTGGAAGGGTCTCAGGTTTGGAATGGGAAGGAGTTGGATATCACATCTCATGTTATAGGAAGGATCTCAGGTTTGGTATTAGAAGCATTGAGATATCACATCTCATGCTATAGGAAGGGTCTCAGGATTGGAATGTGAAGGATTTGGATATCACATCATACTAAAGTTAGGGTCTCAGGTTTGGTATAAGCATTGAGATATCACATCTCTGCTATCGGAAGGGTCTCAGGATTGGATTGGGAAGGAGTTGGATATCCCTTCTCATGCTATAGGAAGGGTCTAAGGTTGGAATGGGAAGGAGTTGGATATCACATCTCATGCTTTAGGAAGGGTCTCAAGATTGATATGGGAAGGTTTTGGATATCACATCTCTTGCTATAGGAAGGGTCTCAGGTTTTTTATTAGAAACATTGAGATATCACATCTCATGCTATAGGAAGGGTTTCAGGATTGGAATGGGAAGGCTTTGGATATCACATCTCATGCTAAAGGAAGGGTCTCAGGTTTGGAAGGGGAAGGATTTGGATATCATATCTCATGTTATAGGGCGGGTCCCAGGTTTGGTATTAGAAGCATTGAGATATCACATCTCATGGTATAGAAAGGGTCTCAGGATTGGAATGGGAAGGAGTTGGATATCACATCTCATCCAATAGGAAGGGTCTCAGGTTTGGAATGGGAAGGAATTGGATATCACATCATGTTATAGGAAGGATCTCAGGATTGGAATGGGAAGGATTTGGATATCGCTTCTCATGCTATAGGAAGTGTCTCAGGTTGGAATGGGAAGGAGTTGGATATCACATCTCGTTATAGGAAGGATCTCAGGATTGGAATGGGAAGGAGTTTGATATCACATCTCGAGCTATAGTAAGGGTCTCAGGTTTGGGAAGGGAAGGATTCGGATTTCACTTCTCGTTATAGGATGGTTCTCATGTTTGTTTTTAGAAGCATTGAGATATCAAATCTCATGCTATTGGAAGGGTCTCAGGTTTGGAATGGGAAGGAGTTGGATATCACATCTCATTTTATAGGAAGGATCTCAGGTTTGGTATTAGAAGCATTGAGATATCACATCTCATGCTATAGGAAGGGTCTCAGGATTGGAATGTGAAGGATTTGGATATCACATCATACTAAAGGTAGGGTCTCAGGTTTGGTATAAGCATTGAGATATCACATCTCTGCTATCGGAAGGGTCTCAGGATTGGATTGGGAAGGAGTTGGATATCCCTTCTCATGCTATAGGAAGGGTCTCAGGTTGGAATGGGAAGGAGTTGGATATCACATCTCATGCTATAGGAAGGGTCTCAAGATTGAAATGGGAAGGTTTTGGATATCACATCTCTTGCTATAGGAAGGCTCTCAGGTTTTTTATTAGAAACATTGAGATATCACATCTCATGCTATAGGAAGGGTTTCGGGATTGGAATGGGAAGGATTTGGATATCACATCTCATGCTAAAGGAAGGGTCTCAGGTTTGGAAGGGGAAGGATTTGCATATCATATCTCATGTTATAGGGCGGGTCCCAGGTTTGGTATTAGAAGCATTGAGATATCACATCTCATGGTATAGGAAGGGTCTCAGGATTGGAATGGGAAGGAGTTGGATATCACATCTCATCCAATAGGAAGGGTCTCAGGTTTGGAATGGGAAGGAATTGGATATCACATCATGTTATAGGAAGGATCTCAGGATTGGAATGGGAAGGATTTGGATATCCCTTCTCATGCTATAGGAAGTGTCTCAGGTTGGAATGGGAAGGAGTTGGATATCACATCTCGTTATAGGAAGGGTCTCAGGATTGGAATGGGAAGGATTTGGATATCACATCTCTTGCTATAGGAAGGGTCTCAGGTTTTTTATTAGAAACATTGAGCTATCACATCTCATGCTATAGGAAGAGTTTCAGGATTGGAATGGGAAGGATTGGATATCACATCTCATGCTAAAGGAAGGGTCTCAGGTTTGGAAGGGGAAGGATTTGGATATCATATCTCATGTTGTAGGGCGGGTCCCATGTTTGGTATTAGAAGCATTGAGATATCACATCTCATGCTATAGGAGGAGTCTCAGGATTGGAATGGGAAGGAGTTGGATATCACGTCTCATGTTATAGGAAGGGTCTCAGAATTGGAATGGCAAGGAGTTGGATATCACATCTCATGCTAAAGGAAGGGTCTCAGGTTTGATAGAAGCATTGAGATATCACATCTCATGCTATAGGAAGGAACTCAGGATTGCAATGGGAAGGAGTTGGATATCACATCTCATGCCATAGGAAGGGTCATCAGGTTTGGTATAAGCATTGAGATATCACATCTCTGCTATCGGAAGGGTCTCAGGATAGGAATGGGAAGGACTTAGATATCACATCTCGTACTATAGGGAGGGTCTCAGTTTTGATATTAGAAGCATTGAGCTATCACATCTCATGCTATCGGAAGGGTCTCAGGATTGGAATGGGATGGAGTTGGATATCACATCTCAAGCTATCTCGGGATTGGAATGGGAAGGAGTTTGATATCACATCTCAAGCTATAGGAAGGGTCTCAGGTTTGGAAGGGGAAGGATTTGGATCTCACATCTCATGTTTTAGGACGGGTCTCAGGTTTGGTATTAGAAGCATTGAGATATCACATCTCATGGTATAGGAAGGGTCTCAGGATTGGAATGGGAAGGAGTTGGCTATCACATCTCAAGCTATCTCAGGATTGGAATGGGAAGGAGTTTGATATCACATCTCAATCTATAGGAAGGGTCTCAGGTTTGGAAAGGGAAGGATTTGGATTTCACATCTCATGTTATAGGATGGTTCTCATGTTTGGTTTTAGAAGCATTAAGATATAACATCTCATGCTATAGGAAGGGTCTCAGGTTTGGAATGGGAAGGAGTTGATATCACATCTCATGCTAAAGGAAAGGTCTCAGGTTTGGAAGGGGAAGGATTTGGATCTCACATCTCATGTTTTAGGACGGGTCTCAGGTTTAGTATTATAAGCATTGAAATATCACATCTCATGGTATAGGAAGGGTCTCAGGATTGGAATGGGAAGGAGTTGGATATCACATTGAATGGGCAGGAGTTTGATATCACATCTCAAGCTATAGGAAGGGTCTCAGGTTTGGAAAGGGAATGATTTGGATTTCACATCTCATGTTATAGGATGGTTCTCATGTTTGGTTTTAGAAGCATTGAGATATCACATCTCATGCTATCGGAAGGGTCTCAGGTTTGGGAAGGGAAGGATTGGGATTTCACATCTCATGTTATAGGATGGTTCTCATGTTTGTTTTTAGAAGCATTCAGATATCAAATCTCATGCTATTGGAAGGGTCTCAGGTTTGGAATGGGAAGGAGTTGGATATCACATCTCATGTTATAGGAAGGATCTCAGGTTTGGTATTAGAAGCATTGAGATATCACATCTCATGCTATAGGAAGGGTCTCAGGATTGGAATGTGAAGGATTTGGATATCACATCATACTAAAGGTAGGGTCTCAGGTTTGGTATAAGCATTGAGATATCACATCTCTGGTATCGGAAGGGTCTCAGGATTGGATTGGGAAGGAGTTGGATATCCCTTCTCATGCTATAGGAAGGGTCTCAGGTTGGAATGGGAAGCAGTTGGATATCACATCTCATGCTATAGGAAGGGTCTCAAGATTGAAATGGGAAGGATTTGGATATCACATCTCTTGCTATAGGAAGGGTCTCAGGTTTTTTTTATTAGAAACATTGAGATATCACATCTCATGCTATAGGAAGGGTTTCAGGATTGGAATGGGAAGGATTTGGATATCACATCTCATCCAATAGGAAGGGTTTCAGGTTTGGAATGGGAAGGAATTGGATATCACATCATGTTATAGGAAGGATCTCAGGATTGGAATGGGAAGGATTTGGATATCCCTTCTCATGCTATAGGAAGTGTCTCAGGTTGGAATGGGAAGGAGTTGGATATCACATCTCGTTATAGGAAGGGTCTCAGGATTGGAATGGGAAGGATTTGGATATCACATCTCTTGCTATAGGAAGGGTCTCAGGTTTTTTATTAGAAACATTGAGCTATCACATCTCATGCTATAGGAAGGGTTTCAGGATTGGAATCGGAAGGATTTGGATATCACATCTCATGCTAAAGGAAGGGTCTCAGGTTTGGAAGGGGAAGGATTTGGATATCACATCTCATGTTATAGGACGGGTCCCAGGTTTGGTATTAGAAGCATTGAGATATCACATCTCATGCTATAGGAGGAGTCTCAGGATTGGAATGGGAAGGAGTTGGATATCACGTCTCATGTTATAGGAAGGGTCTCAGGATTGGAATGGCAAGGAGTTGGATATCACATCTCATGCTATAGGGAGGGTCTCAGGTTTGATATTAGAAGCATTGAGATATCACATCTCATGCTTTCGGAAGGGTCTCAGGATTGGAATGGGAAGGAGTTGGATATCACATATGCTAAAGGAAAGGTCTCAGGTTTGGAAGGGGAAGGATTTGGATCTCACATCTCATGTTTTAGGACGGGTCTCGGGTTTGGTATTAGATGCCTTGAGATATCACATCTCATGGTATAATAAGGGTCTCAGGATTGGAATGGGAAGGAGTTCGATATCACATCTCAAGCTATCTCAGGATTGGAATGGGAAGGAGTTTGATATCACATCTCGAGCTATAGGAAGGGTCTCAGGTTTGGGAAGGGAAGGATTCGGATTTCACATCTCGTTATAGGATGGTTCTCATGTTTGTTTTTAGAAGCATTGAGATATCAAATCTCATGCTATTGGAAGGGTCTCAGGTTTGGAATGGGAAGGAGTTGGATATCACATCTCATGTTATAGGAAGGATCTCAGGTTTGGTATTAGAAGCATTGAGATATCACATCTCATGCTATAGGAAGGGTCTCAGGATTGGAATGTGAAGGATTTGGATATCACATCATACTAAAGTTAGGGTCTCAGGTTTGGTATAAGCATTGAGATATCACATCTCTGCTATCGGAAGGGTCTCAGGATTGGATTGGGAAGGAGTTGGATATCCCTTCTCATGCTATAGGAAGGGTCTAAGGTTGGAATGGGAAGGAGTTGGATATCACATCTCATGCTTTAGGAAGGGTCTCAAGATTGATATGGGAAGGTTTTGGATATCACATCTCTTGCTATAGGAAGGGTCTCAGGTTTTTTATTAGAAACATTGAGATATCACATCTCATGCTATAGGAAGGGTTTCAGGATTGGAATGGGAAGGCTTTGGATATCACATCTCATGCTAAAGGAAGGGTCTCAGGTTTGGAAGGGGAAGGATTTGGATATCATATCTCATGTTATAGGGCGGGTCCCAGGTTTGGTATTAGAAGCATTGAGATATCACATCTCATGGTATAGAAAGGGTCTCAGGATTGGAATGGGAAGGAGTTGGATATCACATCTCATCCAATAGGAAGGGTCTCAGGTTTGGAATGGGAAGGAATTGGATATCACATCATGTTATAGGAAGGATCTCAGGATTGGAATGGGAAGGATTTGGATATCGCTTCTCATGCTATAGGAAGTGTCTCAGGTTGGAATGGGAAGGAGTTGGATATCACATCTCGTTATAGGAAGGATCTCAGGATTGGAATGGGAAGGAGTTTGATATCACATCTCGAGCTATAGTAAGGGTCTCAGGTTTGGGAAGGGAAGGATTCGGATTTCACTTCTCGTTATAGGATGGTTCTCATGTTTGTTTTTAGAAGCATTGAGATATCAAATCTCATGCTATTGGAAGGGTCTCAGGTTTGGAATGGGAAGGAGTTGGATATCACATCTCATTTTATAGGAAGGATCTCAGGTTTGGTATTAGAAGCATTGAGATATCACATCTCATGCTATAGGAAGGGTCTCAGGATTGGAATGTGAAGGATTTGGATATCACATCATACTAAAGGTAGGGTCTCAGGTTTGGTATAAGCATTGAGATATCACATCTCTGCTATCGGAAGGGTCTCAGGATTGGATTGGGAAGGAGTTGGATATCCCTTCTCATGCTATAGGAAGGGTCTCAGGTTGGAATGGGAAGGAGTTGGATATCACATCTCATGCTATAGGAAGGGTCTCAAGATTGAAATGGGAAGGTTTTGGATATCACATCTCTTGCTATAGGAAGGCTCTCAGGTTTTTTATTAGAAACATTGAGATATCACATCTCATGCTATAGGAAGGGTTTCGGGATTGGAATGGGAAGGATTTGGATATCACATCTCATGCTAAAGGAAGGGTCTCAGGTTTGGAAGGGGAAGGATTTGCATATCATATCTCATGTTATAGGGCGGGTCCCAGGTTTGGTATTAGAAGCATTGAGATATCACATCTCATGGTATAGGAAGGGTCTCAGGATTGGAATGGGAAGGAGTTGGATATCACATCTCATCCAATAGGAAGGGTCTCAGGTTTGGAATGGGAAGGAATTGGATATCACATCATGTTATAGGAAGGATCTCAGGATTGGAATGGGAAGGATTTGGATATCCCTTCTCATGCTATAGGAAGTGTCTCAGGTTGGAATGGGAAGGAGTTGGATATCACATCTCGTTATAGGAAGGGTCTCAGGATTGGAATGGGAAGGATTTGGATATCACATCTCTTGCTATAGGAAGGGTCTCAGGTTTTTTATTAGAAACATTGAGCTATCACATCTCATGCTATAGGAAGAGTTTCAGGATTGGAATGGGAAGGATTGGATATCACATCTCATGCTAAAGGAAGGGTCTCAGGTTTGGAAGGGGAAGGATTTGGATATCATATCTCATGTTGTAGGGCGGGTCCCATGTTTGGTATTAGAAGCATTGAGATATCACATCTCATGCTATAGGAGGAGTCTCAGGATTGGAATGGGAAGGAGTTGGATATCACGTCTCATGTTATAGGAAGGGTCTCAGAATTGGAATGGCAAGGAGTTGGATATCACATCTCATGCTAAAGGAAGGGTCTCAGGTTTGATAGAAGCATTGAGATATCACATCTCATGCTATAGGAAGGAACTCAGGATTGCAATGGGAAGGAGTTGGATATCACATCTCATGCCATAGGAAGGGTCATCAGGTTTGGTATAAGCATTGAGATATCACATCTCTGCTATCGGAAGGGTCTCAGGATAGGAATGGGAAGGACTTAGATATCACATCTCGTACTATAGGGAGGGTCTCAGTTTTGATATTAGAAGCATTGAGCTATCACATCTCATGCTATCGGAAGGGTCTCAGGATTGGAATGGGATGGAGTTGGATATCACATCTCAAGCTATCTCGGGATTGGAATGGGAAGGAGTTTGATATCACATCTCAAGCTATAGGAAGGGTCTCAGGTTTGGAAGGGGAAGGATTTGGATCTCACATCTCATGTTTTAGGACGGGTCTCAGGTTTGGTATTAGAAGCATTGAGATATCACATCTCATGGTATAGGAAGGGTCTCAGGATTGGAATGGGAAGGAGTTGGCTATCACATCTCAAGCTATCTCAGGATTGGAATGGGAAGGAGTTTGATATCACATCTCATCCAATAGGAAGGGTCTCAGGTTTGGAATGGGAAGGAATTGGATATCACATCATGTTATAGGAAGGATCTCAGGATTGGAATGGGAAGGATTTGGATATCCCTTCTCATGCTATAGGAAGTGTCTCAGGTTGGAATGGGAAGGAGTTGGATATCACATCTCGTTATAGGAAGGGTCTCAGGATTGGAATGGGAAGGATTTGGATATCACATCTCTTGCTATAGGAAGGGTCTCAGGTTTTTTATTAGAAACATTGAGCTATCACATCTCATGCTATAGGAAGAGTTTCAGGATTGGAATGGGAAGGATTGGATATCACATCTCATGCTAAAGGAAGGGTCTCAGGTTTGGAAGGGGAAGGATTTGGATATCATATCTCATGTTGTAGGGCGGGTCCCATGTTTGGTATTAGAAGCATTGAGATATCACATCTCATGCTATAGGAGGAGTCTCAGGATTGGAATGGGAAGGAGTTGGATATCACGTCTCATGTTATAGGAAGGGTCTCAGAATTGGAATGGCAAGGAGTTGGATATCACATCTCATGCTAAAGGAAGGGTCTCAGGTTTGATAGAAGCATTGAGATATCACATCTCATGCTATAGGAAGGAACTCAGGATTGCAATGGGAAGGAGTTGGATATCACATCTCATGCCATAGGAAGGGTCATCAGGTTTGGTATAAGCATTGAGATATCACATCTCTGCTATCGGAAGGGTCTCAGGATAGGAATGGGAAGGACTTAGATATCACATCTCGTACTATAGGGAGGGTCTCAGTTTTGATATTAGAAGCATTGAGCTATCACATCTCATGCTATCGGAAGGGTCTCAGGATTGGAATGGGATGGAGTTGGATATCACATCTCAAGCTATCTCGGGATTGGAATGGGAAGGAGTTTGATATCACATCTCAAGCTATAGGAAGGGTCTCAGGTTTGGAAGGGGAAGGATTTGGATCTCACATCTCATGTTTTAGGACGGGTCTCAGGTTTGGTATTAGAAGCATTGAGATATCACATCTCATGGTATAGGAAGGGTCTCAGGATTGGAATGGGAAGGAGTTGGCTATCACATCTCAAGCTATCTCAGGATTGGAATGGGAAGGAGTTTGATATCACATCTCAATCTATAGGAAGGGTCTCAGGTTTGGAAAGGGAAGGATTTGGATTTCACATCTCATGTTATAGGATGGTTCTCATGTTTGGTTTTAGAAGCATTAAGATATAACATCTCATGCTATAGGAAGGGTCTCAGGTTTGGAATGGGAAGGAGTTGATATCACATCTCATGCTAAAGGAAAGGTCTCAGGTTTGGAAGGGGAAGGATTTGGATCTCACATCTCATGTTTTAGGACGGGTCTCAGGTTTAGTATTATAAGCATTGAAATATCACATCTCATGGTATAGGAAGGGTCTCAGGATTGGAATGGGAAGGAGTTGGATATCACATTGAATGGGCAGGAGTTTGATATCACATCTCAAGCTATAGGAAGGGTCTCAGGTTTGGAAAGGGAATGATTTGGATTTCACATCTCATGTTATAGGATGGTTCTCATGTTTGGTTTTAGAAGCATTGAGATATCACATCTCATGCTATCGGAAGGGTCTCAGGTTTGGGAAGGGAAGGATTGGGATTTCACATCTCATGTTATAGGATGGTTCTCATGTTTGTTTTTAGAAGCATTGAGATATCAAATCTCATGCTATTGGAAGGGTCTCAGGTTTGGAATGGGAAGGAGTTGGATATCACATCTCATGTTATAGGAAGGATCTCAGGTTTGGTATTAGAAGCATTGAGATATCACATCTCATGCTATAGGAAGGGTCTCAGGATTGGAATGTGAAGGATTTGGATATCACATCATACTAAAGGTAGGGTCTCAGGTTTGGTATAAGCATTGAGATATCACATCTCTGGTATCGGAAGGGTCTCAGGATTGGATTGGGAAGGAGTTGGATATCCCTTCTCATGCTATAGGAAGGGTCTCAGGTTGGAATGGGAAGCAGTTGGATATCACATCTCATGCTATAGGAAGGGTCTCAAGATTGAAATGGGAAGGATTTGGATATCACATCTCTTGCTATAGGAAGGGTCTCAGGTTTTTTTTATTAGAAACATTGAGATATCACATCTCATGCTATAGGAAGGGTTTCAGGATTGGAATGGGAAGGATTTGGATATCACATCTCATCCAATAGGAAGGGTTTCAGGTTTGGAATGGGAAGGAATTGGATATCACATCATGTTATAGGAAGGATCTCAGGATTGGAATGGGAAGGATTTGGATATCCCTTCTCATGCTATAGGAAGTGTCTCAGGTTGGAATGGGAAGGAGTTGGATATCACATCTCGTTATAGGAAGGGTCTCAGGATTGGAATGGGAAGGATTTGGATATCACATCTCTTGCTATAGGAAGGGTCTCAGGTTTTTTATTAGAAACATTGAGCTATCACATCTCATGCTATAGGAAGGGTTTCAGGATTGGAATCGGAAGGATTTGGATATCACATCTCATGCTAAAGGAAGGGTCTCAGGTTTGGAAGGGGAAGGATTTGGATATCACATCTCATGTTATAGGACGGGTCCCAGGTTTGGTATTAGAAGCATTGAGATATCACATCTCATGCTATAGGAGGAGTCTCAGGATTGGAATGGGAAGGAGTTGGATATCACGTCTCATGTTATAGGAAGGGTCTCAGGATTGGAATGGCAAGGAGTTGGATATCACATCTCATGCTATAGGGAGGGTCTCAGGTTTGATATTAGAAGCATTGAGATATCACATCTCATGCTTTCGGAAGGGTCTCAGGATTGGAATGGGAAGGAGTTGGATATCACATATGCTAAAGGAAAGGTCTCAGGTTTGGAAGGGGAAGGATTTGGATCTCACATCTCATGTTTTAGGACGGGTCTCGGGTTTGGTATTAGATGCCTTGAGATATCACATCTCATGGTATAATAAGGGTCTCAGGATTGGAATGGGAAGGAGTTCGATATCACATCTCAAGCTATCTCAGGATTGGAATGGGAAGGAGTTTGATATCACATCTCGAGCTATAGGAAGGGTCTCAGGTTTGGGAAGGGAAGGATTCGGATTTCACATCTCGTTATAGGATGGTTCTCATGTTTGTTTTTAGAAGCATTGAGATATCAAATCTCATGCTATTGGAAGGGTCTCAGGTTTGGAATGGGAAGGAGTTGGATATCACATCTCATGTTATAGGAAGGATCTCAGGTTTGGTATTAGAAGCATTGAGATATCACATCTCATGCTATAGGAAGGGTCTCAGGATTGGAATGTGAAGGATTTGGATATCACATCATACTAAAGTTAGGGTCTCAGGTTTGGTATAAGCATTGAGATATCACATCTCTGCTATCGGAAGGGTCTCAGGATTGGATTGGGAAGGAGTTGGATATCCCTTCTCATGCTATAGGAAGGGTCTAAGGTTGGAATGGGAAGGAGTTGGATATCACATCTCATGCTTTAGGAAGGGTCTCAAGATTGATATGGGAAGGTTTTGGATATCACATCTCTTGCTATAGGAAGGGTCTCAGGTTTTTTATTAGAAACATTGAGATATCACATCTCATGCTATAGGAAGGGTTTCAGGATTGGAATGGGAAGGCTTTGGATATCACATCTCATGCTAAAGGAAGGGTCTCAGGTTTGGAAGGGGAAGGATTTGGATATCATATCTCATGTTATAGGGCGGGTCCCAGGTTTGGTATTAGAAGCATTGAGATATCACATCTCATGGTATAGAAAGGGTCTCAGGATTGGAATGGGAAGGAGTTGGATATCACATCTCATCCAATAGGAAGGGTCTCAGGTTTGGAATGGGAAGGAATTGGATATCACATCATGTTATAGGAAGGATCTCAGGATTGGAATGGGAAGGATTTGGATATCGCTTCTCATGCTATAGGAAGTGTCTCAGGTTGGAATGGGAAGGAGTTGGATATCACATCTCGTTATAGGAAGGATCTCAGGATTGGAATGGGAAGGAGTTTGATATCACATCTCGAGCTATAGTAAGGGTCTCAGGTTTGGGAAGGGAAGGATTCGGATTTCACTTCTCGTTATAGGATGGTTCTCATGTTTGTTTTTAGAAGCATTGAGATATCAAATCTCATGCTATTGGAAGGGTCTCAGGTTTGGAATGGGAAGGAGTTGGATATCACATCTCATTTTATAGGAAGGATCTCAGGTTTGGTATTAGAAGCATTGAGATATCACATCTCATGCTATAGGAAGGGTCTCAGGATTGGAATGTGAAGGATTTGGATATCACATCATACTAAAGGTAGGGTCTCAGGTTTGGTATAAGCATTGAGATATCACATCTCTGCTATCGGAAGGGTCTCAGGATTGGATTGGGAAGGAGTTGGATATCCCTTCTCATGCTATAGGAAGGGTCTCAGGTTGGAATGGGAAGGAGTTGGATATCACATCTCATGCTATAGGAAGGGTCTCAAGATTGAAATGGGAAGGTTTTGGATATCACATCTCTTGCTATAGGAAGGCTCTCAGGTTTTTTATTAGAAACATTGAGATATCACATCTCATGCTATAGGAAGGGTTTCGGGATTGGAATGGGAAGGATTTGGATATCACATCTCATGCTAAAGGAAGGGTCTCAGGTTTGGAAGGGGAAGGATTTGCATATCATATCTCATGTTATAGGGCGGGTCCCAGGTTTGGTATTAGAAGCATTGAGATATCACATCTCATGGTATAGGAAGGGTCTCAGGATTGGAATGGGAAGGAGTTGGATATCACATCTCATCCAATAGGAAGGGTCTCAGGTTTGGAATGGGAAGGAATTGGATATCACATCATGTTATAGGAAGGATCTCAGGATTGGAATGGGAAGGATTTGGATATCCCTTCTCATGCTATAGGAAGTGTCTCAGGTTGGAATGGGAAGGAGTTGGATATCACATCTCGTTATAGGAAGGGTCTCAGGATTGGAATGGGAAGGATTTGGATATCACATCTCTTGCTATAGGAAGGGTCTCAGGTTTTTTATTAGAAACATTGAGCTATCACATCTCATGCTATAGGAAGAGTTTCAGGATTGGAATGGGAAGGATTGGATATCACATCTCATGCTAAAGGAAGGGTCTCAGGTTTGGAAGGGGAAGGATTTGGATATCATATCTCATGTTGTAGGGCGGGTCCCATGTTTGGTATTAGAAGCATTGAGATATCACATCTCATGCTATAGGAGGAGTCTCAGGATTGGAATGGGAAGGAGTTGGATATCACGTCTCATGTTATAGGAAGGGTCTCAGAATTGGAATGGCAAGGAGTTGGATATCACATCTCATGCTAAAGGAAGGGTCTCAGGTTTGATAGAAGCATTGAGATATCACATCTCATGCTATAGGAAGGAACTCAGGATTGCAATGGGAAGGAGTTGGATATCACATCTCATGCCATAGGAAGGGTCATCAGGTTTGGTATAAGCATTGAGATATCACATCTCTGCTATCGGAAGGGTCTCAGGATAGGAATGGGAAGGACTTAGATATCACATCTCGTACTATAGGGAGGGTCTCAGTTTTGATATTAGAAGCATTGAGCTATCACATCTCATGCTATCGGAAGGGTCTCAGGATTGGAATGGGATGGAGTTGGATATCACATCTCAAGCTATCTCGGGATTGGAATGGGAAGGAGTTTGATATCACATCTCAAGCTATAGGAAGGGTCTCAGGTTTGGAAGGGGAAGGATTTGGATCTCACATCTCATGTTTTAGGACGGGTCTCAGGTTTGGTATTAGAAGCATTGAGATATCACATCTCATGGTATAGGAAGGGTCTCAGGATTGGAATGGGAAGGAGTTGGCTATCACATCTCAAGCTATCTCAGGATTGGAATGGGAAGGAGTTTGATATCACATCTCAAGCTATAGGAAGGGTCTCAGGTTTGGAAAGGGAAGGATTTGGATTTCACATCTCATGTTATAGGATGGTTCTCATGTTTGGTTTTAGTAGCATTGAGATATCACATCTCATGCTATCGGAAGGGTCTCAGGTTTGGAAAGGGAAGGATTTGGAGTTCACATGTTATAGGATGGTTCTCAGGTTTGGATTTAGAAGAATTAAGATATAACATCTCATGCTATAGGAAGGGTCTCAGGTTTGGAATGGGAAGGAGTTGATATCACATCTCATGCTAAAGGAAAGGTCTCAGGTTTGGAAGGGGAAGGATTTGGATCTCACATCTCATGTTTTAGGACGGGTCTCAGGTTTGGTATTAGAAGCATTGAAATATCACATCTCATGGTATAGGAAGGGTCTCAGGATTGGAATGGGAAGGAGTTGGATAACACATTGAATGGGAAGGAGTTTGATATCACATCTCAAGCTATAGGAAGGGTCTCAGGTTTGGAAAGGGAATGATTTGGATTTCACATCTTATGTTATAGGATGGTTCTCATGTTTGGTTTTAGAAGCATTGAGATATCACATCTCATGCTATCGGAAGGGTCTCAGGTTTGGAATGGGAAGTAGTTTGATATCACATCTCATGTTATAGGAAGGATCTCAGGTTTGGTATTAGAAGCATTGAGATATCACATCTCATGCTATAGGAAGGGTCTCAGGATTGGAATCGGAAGGAGTTGTATATGACATCTCATGCCATAGGAAGGGTCTCAGGTTTGGTATAAGCATTGAGATATCACATCTCTGCTATCGGAAGGGTCTCAGGATTGGAATGGGAAGGAGTTGGATATCCCATCTTGTTATAGGAAGGGTCTCAGGTTTGGTATTAGAAGCATTGAGATATCACATCTCATGCTATAGGACGGGTCCCAGGTTTGGTATTAGAAGCATTGAGATATCACATCTCATGCTATAGGAGGAGTCTCAGGATTGGAATGGGAAGGAGTTGGATATCACGTCTCATGTTATAGGAAGGGTCTCAGGATTGGAATGGCAAGGAGTTGGATATCACATCTCATGCTAAAGGAAGGGTCTCAGGATTGGAATGGGAAGGAGTTGGATATCACATCTCAAACTATCTCAGGATTGGAATGGGAAGGAGTTTGATATCACATCTCGAGCTATAGGAAGGGTCTCAGGTTTGGGAAGGGAAGGATTCGGATTTCACATCTCGTTATAGGATGGTTCTCATGTTTGTTTTTAGAAGCATTGAGATATCAAATCTCATGCTATTGGAAGGGTCTCAGGTTTGGAATGGGAAGGAGTTGGATATCACATCTCATGTTATAGGAAGGATCTCAGGTTTGGTATTAGAAGCATTGAGATATCACATCTCATGCTATAGGAAGGGTCTCAGGATTGGAATGTGAAAGATTTGGATATCACATCATACTAAAGGTAGGGTCTCAGGTTTGGTATAAGCATTGAGATATCACATCTCTGCTATCGGAAGGGTCTCAGGATTGGATTGGGAAGGAGTTGGATATCCCTTCTCATGCTATATGAAGGGTCTCAGGTTGGAATGGGAAGGAGTTGGATATCACATCTCATGCTATAGGAAGGGTCTCAAGATTGAAATGGGAAGGTTTTGGATATCACATCTCTTGCTATAGGAAGGGTCTCAGGTTTTTTATTAGAAACATTGAGCTATCACATCTCATGCTATAGGAAGGGTTTCAGGATTGGAATGGGAAGGATTTGGATATCACATCTCATGCTAAAGGAAGGGTCTCAGGTTTGGAAGGGGAAGGATTTGGATATCATATCTCATGTTATAGGGCGGGTCCCAGGTTTGTTATTAGAAGCATTGAGATATCACATCTCATGGTATAGGAAGGGTCTCAGGATTGGAATGGGAAGGAGTTGGATATCACATCTCATCCAATAGGAAGGGTCTCAGGTTTGGAATGGGAAGGAATTGGATATCACATCATGTTATAGGAAGGATCTCAGGATTGGAATGGGAAGGATTTGGATATCCCTTCTCATGCTATAGGAAGTGTCTCAGGTTGGAATGGGAAGGAGTTGGATATCACATCTCGTTATAGGAAGGGTCTCAGGATTGGAATGGGAAGGATTTGGATATCACATCTCTTGCTATAGGAAGGGTCTCAGGTTTTTTATTAGAAACATTGAGCTATCACATCTCATGCTATAGGAAGGGTTTCAGGATTGGAATGGGAAGGATTGGATATCACATCTCATGCTAAAGGAAGGGTCTCAGGTTTGGAAGGGGAAGGATTTGGATATCATATCTCATGTTATAGGGCGGGTCCCATGTTTGGTATTAGAAGCATTGAGATATCACATCTCATGCTATAGGAAGGGTCTCAGGTTTGGAATGGGAAGGAGTTTGATATCACATCTCATGTTATAGGAAGGATCTCAGGTTTGGTATTAGAAGCATTGAGATATCACATCTCATGCTATAGGAAGGAACTCAGGATTGCAATGGGAAGGAGTTGGATATCACATCTCATGCCATAGGATGGGTCATCAGGTTTGGTATAAGCATTGAGATATCACATCTCTGCTATCGGAAGGGTCTCAGGATAGGAATGGGAAGGAGTTTGATATCACATCTCATGTTATAGGAAGGATCTCGGGTTTGGTATTAGAAGCATTGAGATATCACATCTCATGCTATAGGAAGGGTCTCAGGATTGGAATCGGAAGGAGTTGTATATGACATCTCATGCCATAGGAAGGGTCCCAGGTTTGGTATAAGCATTGAGATATCACATCTCTGCTATCGGAAGGGTCTCAGGATTGGAATGGGAAGGAGTTGGATATCCCATCTCATTATAGGAAGGGTCTCAGGTTTGGTATTAGAAGCATTGAGATATCACATCTCATGCTATAGGAAGGGTCTAAGGTTTGGAAAGGGGAAGGATTTGGGTATCACATCTCATGTTATAGGACCGGTCTCAGGTTTGGTATTAGAAGCATTGAGATATCAAATCTCATGGTATAGGTCGGGTCTCAGAATTGGAATGGGAAGGAGTTGGATATCACATCTCAAGCTATAGAAAGGGTCTCAGGATTGGAATGGGAAGGAGTTTGATATCACATCTCATGCCATGGTATGGGTCTCAGGTTTTGTAGAAGCATTGGGATGTCACATCACATGCTATAGGCAGGGTCTCAGGGTTGGAAGGGGAAGGAGTTGGATATCACATTTCATGTTAGAGGTAGGATCTCAGGTTTGGTATTAGAGGCATTGAGATATCACATCTCATGCCATCAGAAGGGTCTCAGGATTGGAATGGGAAGAACTTGGATATCACATCTCATTCTATAGGAAGGCTCTCAGGGTTGGAAGGGGAAGGAGTTGGATATCACATTTCATGTTAGAGGTAGGATCTCAGGTTTGGTATTAGAGGCATTGAGATATCACATCTCATGCCATCAGAAGGGTCTCAGGATTGGAATGGGAAGGAGTTGGATATCACATCTCATGCTAAAGGGAGGGTCTAAGGTTTGGAAGGGGAAGGATTTGGACATCACATCTCATGTTATAGGAAGGATCTCAGGTTTGGTATTAGAAGCATTGAGATATCACATCTCATGCTATCCGAAGGGTCTCAGGTTTGGTATAAGCATTGAGATATCACATCTCTGTTATCGGAAGGGTCTCAGGATTGGAATGGGAAGGACTTGGATATCACAATTCATGTTATAGGAAGGGTCTCAGGTTTGGTATTAGAAGCATTGAGATATCACATCTCATGCTATAGGAAGGGTCTCAGGATTGGAATGGGAAGGACTTGGATATCACATCTCATGTTATAGGAAGGGTCTCAGGTTTGGTATTAGAAGCATTGAAATATCACATCTCATGCTATAGGTAGGGTCTCAGGAATGGAATGGGAAAGGCTTGGATATCACATCTCATGATACAGGAAGGGTCTAAGGTTTGGAAAGGGAAGGATTTGGATATCACATCTCATGTTATTGGACCGGTCTCAGGTTTGGTATTAGAAGCATTGAGATATCAAGTCTCATGGTATAGGACGGGAGTTTGATATCACATCTCATGCCATGGTATGGGTCTCAGGTTTTGTAGAAGCATTGGGATATCACATCTCATGCTATCGGAAGGGTATCAGGATTGGATTTGGAAGGAGTTGGATATCCCATCTCATGCTATAGGAAGGGTCTCAGGATTGGAATGGGAAAGACTTGGATATCACATCTCATGTTGTAGGAAGGCTCTCAGGTTTGGAAAGGGAAGGAGTTGGATATCACATTTCATGTTAGAGGTAGGATCTCAGGTTTGGTATTAGAGGCATTGAGATATCACATCTCATGCTATCAGAAGGGTATCAGGATTGGAATGGGAAGGAGTTGGATATCACATCGCATGCTAAAGGGAGGGTCTCAGGTTTGGAAGGGGAAGGATTTGGATATCACATCTTATGTTATAGGAAGGATCTCAGGTTTGGTATTAGAAGCATTTAGATATCACATCTCATGCTATCGGAAGGATCTCAGGTTTGGTATTAGAAGCATTGAGATATCACATCTCATGCTATAGGAAGGGTCTCAGGATTGGAATAGGAAGGAGTTGGATATCACATCTCATGTTATAGGAAGGATCTCAGGTTTGGTATTAGAAGTATATAGATATCACATCTCATGCTATAGGAAGGGTCTCATGATTGGAATGGGAAGGAGTTGGATATCACATCTCATGCTAAAGGAAGGGTCTCAGTTTTGGTAGAAGCATTGCGATATCACATCTCATGCTATAGGAAGGGTCTCAGGATTGGAATCGGAAGGAGTTGGATATCACGTCTCATGTTATAGGAAGGGTCTCAGGATTGGAATGGGAAGGAGTTGGATATCACATCTCGAGCTATAGGAAGGGTCTCAGGTTTGGGAAGGGAAGGATTGGGATTTCACATCTCGTTATAGGATGGTTCTCAGGTTTGTTTTTAGAAGCATTGAGATATCAAATCTCATGCTATTGGAAGGGTCTCAGGATTGGAATGGGAACGAGTTGGATATCACGTCTCATGTTATAGGAAGGGTCTCAGGATTGGAATGGCAAGGAGTTGGATATCACATCTCATGCTATAGGGAGGGTCTCAGGTTTGATATTAGAAGCATTGAGATATCACATCTCATGCTATCGGAAGGGTCTCAGGATTGGAATGGGAAGGAGTTGGATATCACATATGCTAAAGGAAAGGTCTCAGGTTTGGAAGGGGAAGGATTTGGATCTCACATCTCATGTTTTAGGAAGGATCTCAGGTTTGGTATTAGAAGCATTGAGATATTACATCTCATGCTATAGGAAGGGTCTCAGGATTGGAATGTGAAGGATTTGGATATCACATCATACTAAAGGTAGGGTCTCAGGTTTGGTATAAGCATTGAGATATCACATCTCTGCTATCGGAAGGGTCTCAGGATTGGATTGGGAAGGAGTTGGATATCCCTTCTCATGCTATAGGAAGGGTCTCAGGTTGGAATGGAAAGGAGTTGGATATCACATCTCATGCTATAGGAAGGGTCTTGTAGGGTATTTTGTGGAGATTTGGGGCCTGACGGTATTTTCTTACCGCCGAAAAATAACTTAGCAACAATCACTCCTTGTATTCAGATTGGGCCATGTACAACAATAATACAGTGGACATGCATTATTTCAGCACACAGACATGCGTATTTGGTATGCGTGGTTGGTATGCGTGGTTGGTGGTATTTTGGTGAGCATAATTCCCTTGTTTTATTTGTGGCCCCAATATCCAGAACCCCTTATTTTTGCTTAGATTTTTCGTGTAATCACTAGAGAGACCTCAGGCTTGCATTTCAGGAACACCACATTTTCATTTTTAGTGTGCCACCATGGGAAATTTCTCTCTGTCTTATCTACGGCAGCGAGCTATCATGTGGTATTTTCACTATCTTATATACGGTAGTGAACTATGTCCCGGGCCTCCCTTTTTGCCGACTCATAGACCTCCGACAAACTAAAACACACACAGTTAGTTATAACTGCTCATACTGAATTACATTGTGCACACGGCTGCAGCCAAATTTGATGTTTAGCTACCTTGAAAATGACAATTGCACTGTCTAAACATCTCCCGACATCATCAGCACTGTTTTGGTAAATATAAAACACACCACCCGTCTGCTTTCAAATATTTTTGTGTATTATAAAAGTTGCATTTAAACACGATCTCACTCTTTACAGAAATAAATAAAATAGCACAGTAACAGCATTGTCTATACACTGAAAAGAGAGTGGCGGAGACAAGAACTCAATTTGCAACATTAAACATGTGATTAAAGCACAGGAATCTCCTTTCCGACACTGACTGAATATTCTCGTACACACTCAGCCCCCACACTTCTGTAATTACCTTATCTGTTCAGCATGAGTTTTCTTCAGCTGTTCTCTTTCTGAATTTGGCTCCCTTGAAGACTAACCCCGGTGAAAACAAGCGTCTTTCGTTCTCAAACCGGGGTTATTGCCTGGAATTCTCAGCTTTCGCAGCAGGAATGCTTCAGCCAGGAAAACAGGTCCTTCTCCCAGCTCTGCCAAATCCCGACTGTCCTCCCCCTCTCTTCAAGCTCCCCCAGCAAGACTCTCATTACTGCCTCTAGCATGATACTTGCTATGATGCTGCTCCAATCAGAATCAATCATGCCATCTCCTCCCTCACTACACAATGGCTCATTTCTACAGTAATTATTTGTAACCAACTGATTTCCTGTTCCTTCGAGCCCTTTTGCTTCCTGTAGTTATGTGGACAGAGCAGCAGAGAAAAAGAAAAAAATGAATGTGCGTTTAAAAGTTCACTTTCAGAGTAGGCCTAATTCTGCAGTGGAGACACATTTTTATTAGTGGGTTATGTTAAATGCAGTTTTATTAGTCAGGTTATTTATTAATAATGTTAGTTATTAATTTTCAAATGTGTCTCTTGCACCACAGGCATTTCAGGTGAAAAATAGTGTGCATTTTTGAGTGTGCACGTGTGCTTTTAACTGTAAAAATAGATTTGCATCTTATATGTTAAAATCGTTTTTGACTGAATAGCCTGTCTTTACTTATATGTCCATGTTAATCTGGCAACACATATAGCAATGCACCACACCCATGTGGTGGTGCTGCTTCAAAAAAAATTGCTATCTGTGCAGTAGTGCTGTACTCTGTGCTGTAACACGCCAAATATCCTTACAGTCTCAAGATTGAAATGGGAAGGATTTGGATATCACATCTCTTGCTATAGGAAGGGTCTCAGGTTTTTTATTAGAAACATTGAGATATCACATCTCATACTATAGGAAGGGTTTCAGGATTGGAATGGGAAGGATTTGGATATCACATCTCATGCTAAAGGAAGGGTCTCAGGTTTGGAAGGGGAAGGATTTGGATATCATATATCATGTTATAGGGCGGGTCCCAGGTTTGGTATTAGAAGCATTGAGATATCACATCTCATGGTATAGGAAGGGTCTCAGGATTTGAATGGGAAGGAGTTGGATATCACATCTCATCCAATAGGAAGGGTCTCAGGTTTGGAATGGAAAGGAATTGGATATCACATCATGTTATAGGAAGGATCTCAGGATTGGAATGGGAAGGATTTGGATATCCCTTCTCATGCTATAGGAAGTGTCTCAGGTTGGAATGGGAAGGTGTTGGATATCACATCTCGTTATAGGAAGGGTCTCAGGATTGGAATGGGAAGGATTTGGATATCACATCTCTTGCTATAGGAAGGGTCTCAGGTTTTTTATTAGAAACATTGAGCTATCGCATCTCATGCTATAGGAAGGGTTTCAGGATTGGAATGGGAAGGATCTGGATATCACATCTCATGCTAAAGGAAGGGTCTCAGGTTTGGAAGGGGAAGGATTTGGATATCATATCTCATGTTATAGGACGGGTCCCATGTTTGGTATTAGAAGCATTGAGATATCACATCTCATGCTATAGGAGGAGTCTCAGGATTGGAATGGGAAGGAGTTGGATATCACGTCTCATGTTATTCGAAGGGTCTCAGGATTGGAATGGCAAGGAGTTGGATATCACATCTCATGCTAAAGGAAGGGTCTCAGGTTTGATAGAAGCATTGAGATATCACATCTCATGCTATAGGAAGGAACTCAGGATTGTAATGGGAAGGAGTTGGATATCACATCTCATGCCATAGGATGGGTCATCAGGTTTGGTATAAGCATTGAGATATCACATCTCTGCTATCGGAAGGGTCTCAGGATAGGAATGGGAAGGACTTAGATATCACATCTCATACTATAGGGAGGGTCTCAGTTTTGATATTAGAAGCATTGAGCTATCACATCTCATGCTATCGGAAGGGTCTCAGGATTGGAATGGGATGGAGTTGGATATCACATCTCAAGCTATCTCGGGATTGGAATGGGAAGGAGTTTGATATCACATCTCAAGCTATAGGAAGGGTCTCAGGTTTGGAAGGGGAAAGATTTGGATCTCACATCTCATGTTTTAGGACGGGTCTCAGGTTTGGTATTAGAAGCATTGAGATATCACATCTCATGGTATAGGAAGGGTCTCAGGATTGGAATGGGAAGGAGTTGGCTATCACATCTCAAGCTATCTCAGGATTGGAATGGGAAGGAGTTTGATATCACATCTCAATCTATAGGAAGGGTCTCAGGTTTGGAAAGGGAAGGATTTGGATTTCACATCTCATGTTATAGGATGGTTCTCATGTTTGGTTTTAGTAGCATTGAGATATCACATCTCATGCTATCGGAAGGGTCTCAGGTTTGGAAAGGGAAGGATTTGGAGTTCACATGTTATAGGATGGTTCTCAGGTTTGGTTTTAGAAGCATTAAGATATAACATCTCATGCTATAGGAAGGGTCTCAGGTTTGGAATGGGAAGGAGTTGATATCACATCTCATGCTAAAGGAAAGGTCTCAGGTTTGGAAGGGGAAGGATTTGGATCTCACATCTCATGTTTTAGGACGGGTCTCAGGTTTGGTATTAGAAGCATTGAAATATCACATCTCATGGTATAGGAAGGGTCTCAGGATTGGAATGGGAAGGAGTTGGATATCACATTGAATGGGAAGGAGTTTGATATCACATCTCAAGCTATAGGAAGGGTCTCAGGTTTGGAAAGGGAATGATTTGGATTTCACATCTCATGTTATAGGATGGTTCTCATGTTTGGTTTTAGAAGCATTGAGATATCACATCTCATGCTATCGGAAGGGTCTCAGGTTTGGGAAGGGAAGGATTGGGATTTCACATCTCATGTTATAGGATGGTTCTCATGTTTGGTTTTAGAAGCATTGAGATATCAAATCTCATGCTATTGGAAGGGTCTCAGGTTTGGAATGGGAAGGAGTTGGATATCACATCTCATGTTATAGGAAGGATCTCAGGTTTGGTATTAGAAGCATTGAGATATCACATCTCATGCTATAGGAAGGGTCTCAGGATTGGAATGTGAAGGATTTGGATATCACATCATACTAAAGGTAGGGTCTCAGGTTTGGTATAAGCATTGAGATATCACATCTCTGGTATCAGAAG
This sequence comes from Ambystoma mexicanum, assembly GCF_040938575.1. Classification (NCBI taxonomy): domain Eukaryota; kingdom Metazoa; phylum Chordata; class Amphibia; order Caudata; family Ambystomatidae; genus Ambystoma; species Ambystoma mexicanum. The sequence goes on from NC_090934.1 coordinate 1,160,581,285, forward strand.
GGTCTCAGGATTGGATTGGGAAGGAGTTGGATATCCCTTCTCATGCTATAGGAAGGGTCTCAGGTTGGAATGGGAAGCAGTTGGATATCACATCTCATGCTATAGGAAGGGTCTCAAGATTGAAATGGGAAGGATTTGGATATCACATCTCTTGCTATAGGAAGGGTCTCAGGTTTTTTTATTAGAAACATTGAGATATCACATCTCATGCTATAGGAAGGGTTTCAGGATTGGAATGGGAAGGATTTGGATATCACATCTCATGCTAAAGGAAGGGACTCAGGTTTGGAAGGGGAAGGATTTGGATATCATATCTCATGTTATAGGGTGGGTCCCAGGTTTGGTATTAGAAGCATTGAGATATCACATCTCATGGTATAGGAAGGGTCTCAGGATTGGAATAGGAAGGAGTTGGATATCACATCTCATCCAATAGGAAGGGTCTCAGGTTTGGAATGGGAAGGAATTGGATATCACATCATGTTATAGGAAGGATCTCAGGATTGGAATGGGAAGGATTTGGATATCCCTTCTCATGCTATAGAAAGTGTCTCAGGTTGGAATGGGAAGGAGTTGGATATCACATCTCGTTATAGGAAGGGTCTCAGGATTGGAATGGGAAGGATTTGGATATCACATCTCTTGCTATAGGAAGGGTCTCAGGTTTTTTATTAGAAACATTGAGCTATCACATCTCATGCTATAGGAAGGGTTTCAGGATTGGAATCGGAAGGATTTGGATATCACATCTCATGCTAAAGGAAGGGTCTCAGGTTTGGAAGGGGAAGGATTTGGATATCACATCTCATGTTATAAGACGGGTCCCAGGTTTGGTATTAGAAGCATTGAGATATCACAACTCATGCTATAGGAGGAGTCTCAGGATTGGAATGGGAAGGAGTTGGATATCACGTCTCATGTTATAGGAAGGGTCTCAGGATTGGAATGGCAAGGAGTTGGATATCACATCTCATGCTATAGGGAGGGTCTCAGGTTTGATATTAGAAGCATTGAGATATCACATCTCATGCTATCGGAAGGGTCTCAGGATTGGAATGGGAAGGAGTTGGATATCACATATGCTAAAGGAAAGGTCTCAGGTTTGGAAGGGGAAGGATTTGGATCTCACATCCCATGTTTTTGGACGGGTCTCGGGTTTGGTATTAGAAGCCTTGAGATATCACATCTCATGGTATAAAAAGGGTCTCAGGATTGGAATGGGAAGGAGTTCGATATCACATCTCAAGCTATCTCAGGATTGGAATGGGAAGGAGTTTGATATCACATCTCGAGCTATAGGAAGGGTCTCAGGTTTGGGAAGGGAAGGATTCGGATTTCACATCTCGTTATAGGATGGTTCTCATGTTTGTTTTTAGAAGCATTGAGATATCAAATCTCATGCTATTGGAAGGGTCTCAGGTTTGGAATGGGAAGGAGTTGGATATCACATCTCATGTTATAGGAAGGATCTCAGGTTTGGTATTAGAAGCATTGAGATATCACATCTCATGCTATAGGAAGGGTCTCAGGATTGGAATGTGAAGGATTTGGATATCACATCATACTAAAGTTAGGGTCTCAGGTTTGGTATAAGCATTGAGATATCACATCTCTGCTATCGGAAGGGTCTCAGGATTGGATTGGGAAGGAGTTGGATATCCCTTCTCATGCTATAGGAAGGGTCTCAGGTTGGAATGGGAAGGAGTTGGATATCACATCTCATGCTATAGGAAGGGTCTCAAGATTGATATGGGAAGGTTTTGGATATCACATCTCTTGCTATAGGAAGGGTCTCGGGTTTTTTATTAGAAACATTGAGATATCACATCTCATGCTATAGGAAGGGTTTCAGGATTGGAATGGGAAGGATTTGGATATCACATCTCATGCTAAAGGAAGGGTCTCAGGTTTGGAAGGGGAAGGATTTGGATATCATATCTCATGTTATAGGGTGGGTCCCAGGTTTGGTATTAGAAGCATTGAGATATCACATCTCATGGTATAGGAAGGGTCTCAGGATTGGAATGGGAAGGAGTTGGATATCACATCTCATCCAATAGGAAGGGTCTCAGGTTTGGAATGGGAAGGAATTGGATATCACATCATGTTATAGGAAGGATCTCAGGATTGGAATGGGAAGGATTTGGATATCCCTTCTCATGCTATAGGAAGTGTCTCAGGTTGGAATGGGAAGGAGTTGGATATCACATCTCGTTATAGGAAGTGTCTCAGGATTGGAATGGGAAGGAGTTTGATATCACATCTCGAGCTATAGGAAGGGTCTCAGGTTTGGGAAGGGAAGGATTCGGATTTCACATCTCGTTATAGGATGGTTCTCATGTTTGTTTTTAGAAGCATTGAGATATCAAATCTCATGCTATTGGAAGGGTCTCAGGTTTGGAATGGGAAGGAGTTGGATATCACATATCATGTTATAGGAAGGATCTCAGGTTTGGTATTAGAAGCATTGAGATATCACATCTCATGCTATAGGAAGGGTCTCAGGATTGGAATGTGAAGGATTTGGATATCACATCATACTAAAGGTAGGGTCTCAGGTTTGGTATAAGCATTGAGATATAACATCTCTGGTATTTGAAGGGTCTCAGGATTGGATTGGGAAGGAGTTGGATATCCCTTCTCATGCTATAGGAAGGGTCTCAGGTTGGAATGGGAAGCAGTTGGATATCACATCTCATGCTATAGGAAGGGTCTCAAGATTGAAATGGGAAGGATTTGGATATCACATCTCTTGCTATAGGAAGGGTCTCAGGTTTTTTTATTAGAAACATTGAGATATCACATCTCATGCTATAGGAAGGGTTTCAGGATTGGAATGGGAAGGATTTGGATATCACATCTCATGCTAAAGGAAGGGACTCAGGTTTGGAAGGGGAAGGATTTGGATATCATATCTCATGTTATAGGGCGGGTCCCAGGTTTGGTATTAGAAGCATTGAGATATCACATCTCATGGTATAGGAAGGGTCTCAGGATTGGAATGGGAAGGAGTTGGATATCACAGCTCATCCAATAGGAAGGGTCTCAGGTTTGGAATGGGAAGGAATTGGATATCACATCATGTTATAGGAAGGATCTCAGGATTGGAATGGGAAGGATTTGGATATCCCTTCTCATGCTATAGGAAGTGTCTCAGGTTGGAATGGGAAGGAGTTGGATATCACATCTCGTTATAGGAAGGGTCTCAGGATTGGAATGGGAAGGATTTGGATATCACATCTCTTGCTATAGGAAGGGTCTCAGGTTTTTTATTAGAAACATTGAGCTATCACATCTCATGCTATAGGAAGGGTTTCAGGATTGGAATCGGAAGGATTTGGATATCACATCTCATGCTAAAGGAAGGGTCTCAGGTTTGGAAGGGGAAGGATTTGGATATCACATCTCATGTTATAGGACGGGTCCCAGGTTTGGTATTAGAAGCATTGAGATATCACATCTCATGGTATAGGAGGAGTCTCAGGATTGGAATGGGAAGGAGTTGGATATCACGTCTCATGTTATAGGAAGGGTCTCAGGATTGGAATGGCAAGGAGTTGGATATCACATCTCATGCTATAGGGAGGGTCTCAGGTTTGATATTAGAAGCATTGAGATATCACATCTCATGCTATCGGAAGGGTCTCAGGATTGGAATGGGAAGGAGTTGGATATCACATCTCATCCAATAGGAAGGGTCTCAGGTTTGGAATGGGAAGGAATTGGATATCACATCATGTTATAGGAAGGATCTCAGGATTGGAATGGGAAGGATTTGGATATCCCTTCTCATGCTATAGGAAGTGTCTCAGGTTGGAATGGGAAGGTGTTGGATATCACATCTCGTTATAGGAAGGGTCTCAGGATTGGAATGGGAAGGATTTGGATATCACATCTCTTGCTATAGGAAGGGTCTCAGGTTTTTTATTAGAAACATTGAGCTATCGCATCTCATGCTATAGGAAGGGTTTCAGGATTGGAATGGGAAGGATCTGGATATCACATCTCATGCTAAAGGAAGGGTCTCAGGTTTGGAAGGGGAAGGATTTGGATATCATATCTCATGTTATAGGACGGGTCCCATGTTTGGTATTAGAAGCATTGAGATATCACATCTCATGCTATAGGAGGAGTCTCAGGATTGGAATGGGAAGGAGTTGGATATCACGTCTCATGTTATTCGAAGGGTCTCAGGATTGGAATGGCAAGGAGTTGGATATCACATCTCATGCTAAAGGAAGGGTCTCAGGTTTGATAGAAGCATTGAGATATCACATCTCATGCTATAGGAAGGAACTCAGGATTGTAATGGGAAGGAGTTGGATATCACATCTCATGCCATAGGATGGGTCATCAGGTTTGGTATAAGCATTGAGATATCACATCTCTGCTATCGGAAGGGTCTCAGGATAGGAATGGGAAGGACTTAGATATCACATCTCATACTATAGGGAGGGTCTCAGTTTTGATATTAGAAGCATTGAGCTATCACATCTCATGCTATCGGAAGGGTCTCAGGATTGGAATGGGATGGAGTTGGATATCACATCTCAAGCTATCTCGGGATTGGAATGGGAAGGAGTTTGATATCACATCTCAAGCTATAGGAAGGGTCTCAGGTTTGGAAGGGGAAAGATTTGGATCTCACATCTCATGTTTTAGGACGGGTCTCAGGTTTGGTATTAGAAGCATTGAGATATCACATCTCATGGTATAGGAAGGGTCTCAGGATTGGAATGGGAAGGAGTTGGCTATCACATCTCAAGCTATCTCAGGATTGGAATGGGAAGGAGTTTGATATCACATCTCAATCTATAGGAAGGGTCTCAGGTTTGGAAAGGGAAGGATTTGGATTTCACATCTCATGTTATAGGATGGTTCTCATGTTTGGTTTTAGTAGCATTGAGATATCACATCTCATGCTATCGGAAGGGTCTCAGGTTTGGAAAGGGAAGGATTTGGAGTTCACATGTTATAGGATGGTTCTCAGGTTTGGTTTTAGAAGCATTAAGATATAACATCTCATGCTATAGGAAGGGTCTCAGGTTTGGAATGGGAAGGAGTTGATATCACATCTCATGCTAAAGGAAAGGTCTCAGGTTTGGAAGGGGAAGGATTTGGATCTCACATCTCATGTTTTAGGACGGGTCTCAGGTTTGGTATTAGAAGCATTGAAATATCACATCTCATGGTATAGGAAGGGTCTCAGGATTGGAATGGGAAGGAGTTGGATATCACATTGAATGGGAAGGAGTTTGATATCACATCTCAAGCTATAGGAAGGGTCTCAGGTTTGGAAAGGGAATGATTTGGATTTCACATCTCATGTTATAGGATGGTTCTCATGTTTGGTTTTAGAAGCATTGAGATATCACATCTCATGCTATCGGAAGGGTCTCAGGTTTGGGAAGGGAAGGATTGGGATTTCACATCTCATGTTATAGGATGGTTCTCATGTTTGGTTTTAGAAGCATTGAGATATCAAATCTCATGCTATTGGAAGGGTCTCAGGTTTGGAATGGGAAGGAGTTGGATATCACATCTCATGTTATAGGAAGGATCTCAGGTTTGGTATTAGAAGCATTGAGATATCACATCTCATGCTATAGGAAGGGTCTCAGGATTGGAATGTGAAGGATTTGGATATCACATCATACTAAAGGTAGGGTCTCAGGTTTGGTATAAGCATTGAGATATCACATCTCTGGTATCGGAAGGGTCTCAGGATTGGATTGGGAAGGAGTTGGATATCCCTTCTCATGCTATAGGAAGGGTCTCAGGTTGGAATGGGAAGCAGTTGGATATCACATCTCATGCTATAGGAAGGGTCTCAAGATTGAAATGGGAAGGATTTGGATATCACATCTCTTGCTATAGGAAGGGTCTCAGGTTTTTTTATTAGAAACATTGAGATATCACATCTCATGCTATAGGAAGGGTTTCAGGATTGGAATGGGAAGGATTTGGATATCACATCTCATGCTAAAGGAAGGGACTCAGGTTTGGAAGGGGAAGGATTTGGATATCATATCTCATGTTATAGGGTGGGTCCCAGGTTTGGTATTAGAAGCATTGAGATATCACATCTCATGGTATAGGAAGGGTCTCAGGATTGGAATAGGAAGGAGTTGGATATCACATCTCATCCAATAGGAAGGGTCTCAGGTTTGGAATGGGAAGGAATTGGATATCACATCATGTTATAGGAAGGATCTCAGGATTGGAATGGGAAGGATTTGGATATCCCTTCTCATGCTATAGAAAGTGTCTCAGGTTGGAATGGGAAGGAGTTGGATATCACATCTCGTTATAGGAAGGGTCTCAGGATTGGAATGGGAAGGATTTGGATATCACATCTCTTGCTATAGGAAGGGTCTCAGGTTTTTTATTAGAAACATTGAGCTATCACATCTCATGCTATAGGAAGGGTTTCAGGATTGGAATCGGAAGGATTTGGATATCACATCTCATGCTAAAGGAAGGGTCTCAGGTTTGGAAGGGGAAGGATTTGGATATCACATCTCATGTTATAAGACGGGTCCCAGGTTTGGTATTAGAAGCATTGAGATATCACAACTCATGCTATAGGAGGAGTCTCAGGATTGGAATGGGAAGGAGTTGGATATCACGTCTCATGTTATAGGAAGGGTCTCAGGATTGGAATGGCAAGGAGTTGGATATCACATCTCATGCTATAGGGAGGGTCTCAGGTTTGATATTAGAAGCATTGAGATATCACATCTCATGCTATCGGAAGGGTCTCAGGATTGGAATGGGAAGGAGTTGGATATCACATATGCTAAAGGAAAGGTCTCAGGTTTGGAAGGGGAAGGATTTGGATCTCACATCCCATGTTTTTGGACGGGTCTCGGGTTTGGTATTAGAAGCCTTGAGATATCACATCTCATGGTATAAAAAGGGTCTCAGGATTGGAATGGGAAGGAGTTCGATATCACATCTCAAGCTATCTCAGGATTGGAATGGGAAGGAGTTTGATATCACATCTCGAGCTATAGGAAGGGTCTCAGGTTTGGGAAGGGAAGGATTCGGATTTCACATCTCGTTATAGGATGGTTCTCATGTTTGTTTTTAGAAGCATTGAGATATCAAATCTCATGCTATTGGAAGGGTCTCAGGTTTGGAATGGGAAGGAGTTGGATATCACATCTCATGTTATAGGAAGGATCTCAGGTTTGGTATTAGAAGCATTGAGATATCACATCTCATGCTATAGGAAGGGTCTCAGGATTGGAATGTGAAGGATTTGGATATCACATCATACTAAAGTTAGGGTCTCAGGTTTGGTATAAGCATTGAGATATCACATCTCTGCTATCGGAAGGGTCTCAGGATTGGATTGGGAAGGAGTTGGATATCCCTTCTCATGCTATAGGAAGGGTCTCAGGTTGGAATGGGAAGGAGTTGGATATCACATCTCATGCTATAGGAAGGGTCTCAAGATTGATATGGGAAGGTTTTGGATATCACATCTCTTGCTATAGGAAGGGTCTCGGGTTTTTTATTAGAAACATTGAGATATCACATCTCATGCTATAGGAAGGGTTTCAGGATTGGAATGGGAAGGATTTGGATATCACATCTCATGCTAAAGGAAGGGTCTCAGGTTTGGAAGGGGAAGGATTTGGATATCATATCTCATGTTATAGGGTGGGTCCCAGGTTTGGTATTAGAAGCATTGAGATATCACATCTCATGGTATAGGAAGGGTCTCAGGATTGGAATGGGAAGGAGTTGGATATCACATCTCATCCAATAGGAAGGGTCTCAGGTTTGGAATGGGAAGGAATTGGATATCACATCATGTTATAGGAAGGATCTCAGGATTGGAATGGGAAGGATTTGGATATCCCTTCTCATGCTATAGGAAGTGTCTCAGGTTGGAATGGGAAGGAGTTGGATATCACATCTCGTTATAGGAAGTGTCTCAGGATTGGAATGGGAAGGAGTTTGATATCACATCTCGAGCTATAGGAAGGGTCTCAGGTTTGGGAAGGGAAGGATTCGGATTTCACATCTCGTTATAGGATGGTTCTCATGTTTGTTTTTAGAAGCATTGAGATATCAAATCTCATGCTATTGGAAGGGTCTCAGGTTTGGAATGGGAAGGAGTTGGATATCACATATCATGTTATAGGAAGGATCTCAGGTTTGGTATTAGAAGCATTGAGATATCACATCTCATGCTATAGGAAGGGTCTCAGGATTGGAATGTGAAGGATTTGGATATCACATCATACTAAAGGTAGGGTCTCAGGTTTGGTATAAGCATTGAGATATAACATCTCTGGTATTTGAAGGGTCTCAGGATTGGATTGGGAAGGAGTTGGATATCCCTTCTCATGCTATAGGAAGGGTCTCAGGTTGGAATGGGAAGCAGTTGGATATCACATCTCATGCTATAGGAAGGGTCTCAAGATTGAAATGGGAAGGATTTGGATATCACATCTCTTGCTATAGGAAGGGTCTCAGGTTTTTTTATTAGAAACATTGAGATATCACATCTCATGCTATAGGAAGGGTTTCAGGATTGGAATGGGAAGGATTTGGATATCACATCTCATGCTAAAGGAAGGGACTCAGGTTTGGAAGGGGAAGGATTTGGATATCATATCTCATGTTATAGGGCGGGTCCCAGGTTTGGTATTAGAAGCATTGAGATATCACATCTCATGGTATAGGAAGGGTCTCAGGATTGGAATGGGAAGGAGTTGGATATCACATCTCATCCAATAGGAAGGGTCTCAGGTTTGGAATGGGAAGGAATTGGATATCACATCATGTTATAGGAAGGATCTCAGGATTGGAATGGGAAGGATTTGGATATCCCTTCTCATGCTATAGGAAGTGTCTCAGGTTGGAATGGGAAGGAGTTGGATATCACATCTCGTTATAGGAAGGGTCTCAGGATTGGAATGGGAAGGATTTGGATATCACATCTCTTGCTATAGGAAGGGTCTCAGGTTTTTTATTAGAAACATTGAGCTATCACATCTCATGCTATAGGAAGGGTTTCAGGATTGGAATCGGAAGGATTTGGATATCACATCTCATGCTAAAGGAAGGGTCTCAGGTTTGGAAGGGGAAGGATTTGGATATCACATCTCATGTTATAGGACGGGTCCCAGGTTTGGTATTAGAAGCATTGAGATATCACATCTCATGGTATAGGAGGAGTCTCAGGATTGGAATGGGAAGGAGTTGGATATCACGTCTCATGTTATAGGAAGGGTCTCAGGATTGGAATGGCAAGGAGTTGGATATCACATCTCATGCTATAGGGAGGGTCTCAGGTTTGATATTAGAAGCATTGAGATATCACATCTCATGCTATCGGAAGGGTCTCAGGATTGGAATGGGAAGGAGTTGGATATCACATATGCTAAAGGAAAGGTCTCAGGTTTGGAAGGGGAAGGATTTGGATCTCACATCTCATGTTTTTGGACGGGTCTCGGGTTTGGTATTAGAAGCCTTGAGATATCACATCTCATGGTATAATAAGGGTCTCAGGATTGGAATGGGAAGGAGTTCGATATCACATCTCAAGCTATCTCAGGATTGGAATGGGAAGGAGTTTGATATCACATCTCGAGCTATAGGAAGGGTCTCAGGTTTGGGAAGGGAAGGATTCGGATTTCACATCTCGTTATAGGATGGTTCTCATGTTTGTTTTTAGAAGCATTGAGATATCAAATCTCATGCTATTGGAAGGGTCTCAGGTTTGGAATGGGAAGGAGTTGGATATCACATCTCATGTTATAGGAAGGATCTCAGGTTTGGTATTAGAAGCATTGAGATATCACATCTCATGCTATAGGAAGGGTCTCAGGATTGGAATGTGAAGGATTTGGATATCACATCATACTAAAGTTAGGGTCTCAGGTTTGGTATAAGCATTGAGATATCACATCTCTGCTATCGGAAGGGTCTCAGGATTGGATTGGGAAGGAGTTGGATATCCCTTCTCATGCTATAGGAAGGGTCTCAGGTTGGAATGGGAAGGAGTTGGATATCACATCTCATGCTATAGGAAGGGTCTCAAGATTGATATGGGAAGGTTTTGGATATCACATCTCTTGCTATAGGAAGGGTCTCGGGTTTTTTATTAGAAACATTGAGATATCACATCTCATGCTATAGGAAGGGTTTCAGGATTGGAATGGGAAGGATTTGGATATCATATCTCATGCTAAAGGAAGGGTCTCAGGTTTGGAAGGGGAAGGATTTGGATATCATATCTCATGTTATAGGGCGGGTCCCAGGTTTGGTATTAGAAGCATTGAGATATCACATCTCATGGTATAGGAAGGGTCTCAGGATTGGAATGGGAAGGAGTTGGATATCACATCTCATCCAATAGGAAGGGTCTCAGGTTTGGAATGGGAAGGAATTGGATATCACATCATGTTATAGGAAGGATCTCAGGATTGGAATGGGAAGGATTTGGATATCCCTTCTCATGCTATAGGAAGTGTCTCAGGTTGGAATGGGAAGGAGTTGGATATCACATCTCGTTATAGGAAGGGTCTCAGGATTGGAATGGGAAGGAGTTTGATATCACAGCTCGAGCTATAGGAAGGGTCTCAGGTTTGGGAAGGGAAGGATTCGGATTTCACATCTCGTTATAGGATGGTTCTCATGTTTGTTTTTAGAAGCATTGAGATATCAAATCTCTTGCTATTGGAAGGCTCTCAGGTTTGGAATGGGAAGGAGTTGGATATCACATCTCATGTTATAGGAAGGATCTCAGGTTTGGTAATAGAAGCATTGAGATATCACATCTCATGCTATAGGAAGGGTCTCAGGATTGGAATGTGAAGGATTTGGATATCACATCATACTAAAGGTAGGGTCTCAGGTTTGGTATAAGCATTGAGATATCACATCTCTGCTATCGGAAGGGTCTCAGGATTGGATTGGGAAGGAGTTGGATATCCCTTCTCATGCTATAGGAAGGGTCTCAGGTTGGAATGGGAAGGAGTTGGATATCACATCTCATGCTATAGGAAGGGTCTCAAGATTGAAATGGGAAGGTTTTGGATATCACATCTCTTGCTATAGGAAGGGTCTCAGGTTTTTTATTAGAAACATTGAGATATCACATCTCATGCTATAGGAAGGGTTTCAGGATTGGAATGGGAAGGATTTGGATATCACATCTCATGCTAAAGGAAGGGTCTCAGGTTTGGAAGGGGAAGGATTTGCATATCATATCTCATGTTATAGGGCGGGTCCCAGGTTTGGTATTAGAAGCATTGAGATATCACATCTCATGGTATAGGAAGGGTCTCAGGATTGGAATGGGAAGGAGTTGGATATCACATCTCATCCAATAGGAAGGGTCTCAGGTTTGGAATGGGAAGGAATTGGATATCACATCATGTTATAGGAAGGATCTCAGGATTGGAATGGGAAGGATTTGGATATCCCTTCTCATGCTATAGGAAGTGTCTCAGGTTGGAATGGGAAGGAGTTGGATATCACATCTCTTGCTATAGGAAGGGTCTCAGGTTTTTTATTAGAAACATTGAGCTATCACATCTCATGCTATAGGAAGGGTTTCAGGATTGGAATGGGAAGGATTGGATATCACATCTCATGCTAAAGGAAGGGTCTCAGGTTTGAAAGGGTAAGGATTTGGATATCATATCTCATGTTGTAGGGCGGGTCCCATGTTTGGTATTAGAAGCATTGAGATATCACATCTCATGGTATAGGAAGGGTCTCAGGATTGGAATAGGAAGGAGTTGGATATCACATCTCATGCTTAAGGAAGGGTCTCAGGTTTGATAGAAGCATTGAGATATCACATCTCATGCTATAGGAAGGAACTCAGGATTGCAATGGGAAGGAGTTGGATATCACATCTCATGCCATAGGATCGGTCATCAGGTTTGGTATAAGCATTGAGATATCACATCTCTGCTATCGGAAGGGTCTCAGGATAGGAATGGGAAGGACTTAGATATCACATCTCATACTATAGGGAGGGTCTCAGTTTTGATATTAGAAGCATTGAGCTATCACATCTCATGCTATCGGAAGGGTCTCAGGATTGGAATGGGATGGAGTTGGATATCACATCTCAAGCTATCTCGGGATTGGAATGGGAAGGAGTTTGATATCACATCTCAAGCTATAGGAAGGGTCTCAGGTTTGGAAGGGGAAGGATTTGGATCTCACATCTCATGTTTTAGGACGGGTCTCAGGTTTGGTATTAGAAGCATTGAGATATCACATCTCATGGTATAGGAAGGGTCTCAGGATTGGAATGGGAAGGAGTTTGATATCAAACTCAAGCTATAGGAAGGGTCTCAGGTTTGGAAAGGGAAGGATTTGGATTTCACATCTCATGTTATAGGATGGTTCTCATGTTTGGTTTTAGTAGCATTGAGATATCACATCTCATGCTATCGGAAGGGTCTCAGGTTTGGAAAAGGAAGGATTTGGAGTTCACATGTTATAGGATTGTTCTCAGGTTTGGATTTAGAAGAATTAAGATATAACATCTCATGCTATAGGAAGGGTCTCAGGTTTGGAATGGGAAGGAGTTGATATCACATCTCATGCTAAAGGAAAGGTCTCAGGTTTGGAAGGGGAAGGATTTGGATCTCACATCTCATGTTTTAGGACGGGTCTCAGGTTCGGTATTAGAAGCATTGAAATATCACATCTCATGGTATAGGAAGGGTCTCAGGAGTGGAATGGGAAGGAGTTGGATAACACATTGAATGGGAAGGAGTTTGATATCACATCTCAAGCTATAGGAAGGGTCTCAGGTTTGGAAAGGGAATGATTTGGATTTCACATCTCATGTTATAGGATGGTTCTCATGTTTGGTTTTAGAAGCATTGAGATATCACATCTCATGCTATCGGAAGGGTCTCAGGTTTGGAATGGGAAGTAGTTTGATATCACATCTCATGTTATAGGAAGGATCTCAGGTTTGGTATTAGAAGCATTGAGATATCACATCTCATGCTATAGGAAGGGTCTCAGGATTGGAATCGGAAGGAGTTGTATATGACATCTCATGCCATAGGAAGGGTCTCAGGTTTGGTATAAGCATTGAGATATCACATCTCTGCTATCGGAAGGGTCTCAGGATTGGAATGGGAAGGAGTTGGATATCCCATCTTGTTATAGGAAGGGTCTCAGGTTTGGTATTAGAAGCATTGAGATATCACATCTCATGCTATAGGAGGAGTCTCAGGATTGGAATGGGAAGGAGTTGGATATCACGTCTCATGTTATAGGAAGGGTCTCAGGATTGGAATGGCAAGGAGTTGGATATCACATCTCATGCTAAAGGAAGGGTCTCAGGATTGGAATGGGAAGGAGTTGGATATCACATATGCTAAAGGAAAGGTCTCAGGTTTGGAAGGGGAAGGATTTGGATCTCACATTTCATGTTTTAGGACGGGTCTCAGGTTTGGTATTAGAAGCCTTGAGATATCACATCTCATGGTATAATAAGGGTCTCAGGATTGGAATGGGAAGGAGTTGGATATCACATCTCAAACTATCTCAGGATTGGAATGGGAAGGAGTTTGATATCACATCTCGAGCTATAGGAAGGGTCTCAGGTTTGGGAAGGGAAGGATTCGGATTTCACATCTCGTTATAGGATGGTTCTCATGTTTGTTTTTAGAAGCATTGAGATACCAAATCTCATGCTATTGGAAGGGTCTCAGGTTTGGAATGGGAAGGAGTTGGATATCACATCTCATGTTATAGGAAGGATCTCAGGTTTGGTATTAGAAGCATTGAGATATCACATCTCATGCTATAGGAAGGGTCTCAGGATTGGAATGTGAAGGATTTGGATATCACATCATACTAAAGGTAGGGTCTCAGGTTTGGTATAAGCATTGAGATATCACATCTCTGCTATCGGAAGGGTCTCAGGATTGGATTGCGAAGGAGTTGGATATCCCTTCTCATGCTATAGGAAGGGTCTCAGGTTGGAATGGGAAGGAGTTGGATATCACATCTCATGCTATAGGAAGGGTCTCAAGATTGAAATGGGAAGGTTTTGGATATCACATCTCTTGCTATAGGAAGGGTCTCAGGTTTTTTATTAGAAACATTGAGATATCACATCTCATGCTATAGGAAGGGTTTCAGGATTGGAATGGGAAGGATTTGGATATCAAATCTCATGCTAAAGGAAGGGTCTCAGGTTTGGAAGGGGAAGGATTTGGATATCATATCTCATGTTATAGGGCGGGTCCCAGGTTTGTTATTAGAAGCATTGAGATATCACATCTCATGGTATAGGAAGGGTCTCAGGATTGGAATGGGAAGGAGTTGGATATCACATCTCATCCAATAGGAAGGGTCTCAGGTTTGGAATGGGAAGGAATTGGATATCACATCATGTTATAGGAAGGATCTCAGGATTGGAATGGGAAGGATTTGGATATCCCTTCTCATGCTATAGGAAGTGTCTCAGGTTGGAATGGGAAGGAGTTGGATATCACATCTCATGCTATAGGAAGGGTTTCAGGATTGGAATGGGAAGGATTGGATATCACATCTCATGCTAAAGGAAGGGTCTCAGGTTTGGAAGGGGAAGGATTTGGATATCATATCTCATGTTATAGGGCGGGTACCATGTTTGGTATTAGAAGCATTGAGATATCACATCTCATGCTATAGGAGGAGTCTCAGGATTGGAATGGGAAGGAGTTGGATATCACGTCTCATGTTATAGGAAGTGTCTCAGAATTGGAATGGCAAGGAGTTGGATATCACATCTCATGCTAAAGGAAGGGTCTCAGGTTTGATAGAAGCATTGAGATATCACATCACATGCTATAGGAAGGAACTCAGGATTGTAATGGGAAGGAGTTGGATATCACATCTCATGCCATAGGATGGGTCATCAGGTTTGGTATAAGCATTGAGATATCACATCTCTGCTATCGGAAGGGTCTCAGGATAGGAATGGGAAGGACTTAGATATCACATCTCATACTATAGGGAGGGTCTCAGTTTTGATATTAGAAGCATTGAGCTATCACATCTCATGCTATCGGAAGGGTCTCAGGATTGGAATGGGATGGAGTTGGATATCACATCTCAAGCTATCTCGGGATTGGAATGGGAAGGAGTTTGATATCACATCTCAAGCTATAGGAAGGGTCTCAGGTTTGGAAGGGGAAGGATTTGGATCTCACATCTCATGTTTTAGGACGGGTCTCAGATTTGGTATTAGAAGCATTGAGATATCACATCTCATGGTATAGGAAGGGTCTCAGGATTGGAATGGGAAGGAGTTGGCTATCACATCTCAAGCTATCTCAGGATTGGAATGGGAAGGAGTTTGATATCCCATCTCAAGCTATAGGAAGGGTCTCAGATTTGGAAAGGGAAGGATTTGGATTTCACATCTCATGTTATAGGATGGTTCTCATGTTTGGTTTTAGTAGCATTGAGATATCACATCTCATGCTATCGGAAGGGTCTCAGGTTTGGAAAGGGAAGGATTTGGAGTTCACATGTTATAGGATGGTTCTCAGGTTTGGATTTAGAAGAATTAAGATATAACATCTCATGCTATAGGAAGGGTCTCGGGTTTGGAATGGGAAGGAGTTGATATCACATCTCATGCTAAAGGAAAGGTCTCAGGTTTGGAAGGGGAAGGATTTGGATCTCACATCTCATGTTTTAGGACGGGTCTCAGGTTTGGTATTAGAAGCATTGAAATATCACATCTCATGGTATAGGAAGGGTCTCAGGATTGGAATGGGAAGGAGTTGGATAGCACATTGAATGGGAAGGAGTTTGATATCACATCTCAAGCTATAGGAAGGGTCTCAGGTTTGGAAAGGGAATGATTTGGATTTCACATCTCATGTTATAGGATGGTTCTCATGTTTGGTTTTAGAAGCACTGAGATATCACATCTCATGCTATCGGAAGGGTCTCAGGTTTGGAATGGGAAGGAGTTTGATATCACATCTCATGTTATAGGAAGGATCTCAGGTTTGGTATTAGAAGCATTGAGATATCACATCTCATGCTATAGGAAGGGTCTCAGGTTTGGAATCGGAAGGAGTTGTATATGACATCTCATGCCATAGGAAGGGTCTCAGGTTTGGTATAAGCATTGAGATATCACATCTCTGCTATCGGAAGGGTCTCAGGATTGGAATGGGAAGGAGTTGGATATCCCATCTTGTTATAGGAAGGGTCTCAGGTTTGGTATTAGAAGCATTGAGATATCACATCTCATGCTATAGGAAAGGTCTAAGGTTTGGAAAGGGGAAGGATTTGGGTATCACATCTCATGTTATAGGACCGGTCTCAGGTTTGGTATTAGAAGCATTGAGATATCAAGTATCATGGTATAGGACGGGTCTCAGAATTGGAATGGGAAGGAGTGGGATATCACATCTCAAGCTATAGAAAGGGTCTCAGGATTGGAATGGGAAGGAGTTTGATATCACATCTCATGCCATGGTATGGGTCTTAGGTTTTGTAGAAGCATTGGGATATCAAATCACATGCTATAGGCAGGGTCTAAGGTTGGAATGGGAAGGAGTTGGATATCACATCTCATGTTATAGGAAGGGTCTCAGGATTGGAATGGGAAGGACTTGGATATCACATCTCATTCTATAGGAAGGCTCTCAGGGTTGGAAGGGGAAGGAGTTGGATATCACATTTCATGTTAGAGGTAGGATCTCAGGTTTGGTATTAGAGGCATTGAGATATCACATCTCATGCCATCAGAAGGGTCTCAGGATTGGAATGGGAAGGAGTTGGATATCACATCTCATGCTAAAGGGAGGGTCTAAGGTTTGGAAGGGGAAGGATTTGGACATCACATCTCATGTTATAGGAAGGATCTCAGGTTTGGTATTAGAAGCATTGAGATATCACATCTCATGCTATCGGAAGGGTCTCAGGATTGGAATGGGAAGGACTTGGATATCACATCTGATGTTATAGGAAGGGTCTCAGGTTTGGTATTAGAAGCATTGAGATATCACATCTCATGCTATAGGAAGGGTCTCAGGAATGGAATGGGAAGGACTTGGATATCACATCTGATGATACAGGAAGGGTCTAAGGTTTGGAAGGGGAAGGATTTGGATATCACATCTCATGTTATTGGACCGGTCTCAGGTTTGGTATTAGAAGCATTGAGATATCAAGTCTCATGGTATAGGACGGGAGTTTGATATCACATCTCATGCCATGGTATGGGTCTCAGGTTTTGTAGAAGCATTGGGATATCACATTTCATGCTATCGGAAGGGTATCAGGATTGGATTTGGAAGGAGTTGGATATCCCATCTCATGCTATAGGAAGGGTCTCAGGATTGGAATGGGAAGGACTTGGATATCACATCTCATGTTGTAGGAAGGCTCTCAGGTTTGGAAAGGGAAGGAGTTGGATATCACATTTCATGTTAGAGGTAGGATCTCAGGTTTGGTATTAGAGGCATTGAGATATCACATCTCATGCTATCAGAAGGGTATCAGGATTGGAATGGGAAGGAGTTGGATATCACATCACATTCTAAAGGGAGGGTCTCAGGTTTGGAAGGGGAAGGATTTGGATATCACATCTTATGTTATAGGAAGGATCTCAGGTTTGGTATTAGAAGCATTGAGATATCACATCTCATGCTATCGGAAGGGTCTCAGGTTTGGTATTAGAAGCATTGAGATATCACATCTCATGCTATAGGAAGGGTCTCAGGATTGGAATGGGAAGGAGTTGGATATCACATCTCATGTTATAGGAAGGATCTCAGGTTTGGTATTAGAAGCATATAGATATCACATCTCATGCTATAGGAAGGGTCTCATGATTGGAATGGGAAGGAGTTGGATATCACATCTCATGCTAAAGGAAGGGTCTCAGTTTTGGTAGAAGCATTGCGATATCACATCTCATGCTATAGGAAGGGTCTCAGGATTGGAATCGGAAGGAGTTGGATATCACATCTCATGCTATAGGAAGGGTCTCAGGTTTGGTATAAGCATTGAAATATCACATCTCTGCTATCGGAAGGGTCTCAGGATTGGAATGGGAAGGACTTAGATATCACATCTCATGCTATAGGGAGGGTCTCAGTTTTGATATCAGAAGCATTGAGATTTCACATCTCATGCTATCGGAAGGGTCTCAGGATTGGAATGGGAGGAGCTGGATATCACATCTCATGCTAAAGGAAGGGTCTCAGGTTTGGAACGGGAAGGAGTTGGATATCACATCTCATGCTATAGGAAGGGTCTCAGGTTTAGTATAAGCATTGAGATATCACATCTCTGCTATCGGAAGTGTCTCAGGATTGGAATGGGAAGGAGTTGGATATCCCATCTCATGTTATAGGACGGGTCTCAGGTTCCTTAGACCCTTCCTTTATCATGAGATGTGATATCCAACTCCTTCACATTCCAATCCTGAGACCCTTCCGATATCATGAGATTTGTTATCTCAAAGCTTCTGATATCAAACTTGAGACCCTCCCTATAGCATGAGATGTGACATCCAAGTCCTTCCCATTCCAATCCTGAGACGCTTCCTATAGCATGAGATGTGATATCTCAATGCTTCTAATACCAAACCTGAGATCCTTCCTATAACATGAGATGTGATATCCAACTCCTTCCAATTCCAAACCTGAGACCCTTCCGATAGCATGAGATGTGATATCTCAATGCTTCAAAAACCAAACATGAGAACCATCCTATAACATGAGTTGTGAAATCCAAATCCTTCCCTTCCCAAACCTGAGACTCTTCCTATAGCATGAGATGTGATATCTCAATGCTTCTACCAAACCTGAAACCCTTCCTATAGCATGAGATGTGATATCAAACTCCTTCCCATTCAATGTGATATCCAACTCCGTCTCATTCCAATCCTGAGACCCTTCCGATAGCATGAGATGTGATATTTCAATGCTTCTAATACCAAACCTGAGACCCGTCCTATAACATGAGATGTGAGATCCAAATCCTTCCCCTTCCAAACCTGAGACCGTTCCTATAGCATGAGATGTTATATCTTAATGCTTCTAAAACCAAACCTGAGAACCATCCTATAACATGTGAAATCCAAATCCTTCCCTTTCCAAACCTGAGACCCTTCCGATAGCATGAGATGTGATATCTCAATGCTACTAAAACCAAACATGAGAACCATCCTATAACATGAGATGTGAAATCCAAATCCTTCCCTTTCCAAACCTGAGACCCTTCCTATAGCTTGAGATGTGATATCAAACTCCTTCCCATTCCAATCCTGAGATAGCTTGAGATGTGATAGCCAACTCCTTCCCATTCCAATCCTGAGACCCTTCCTATACCATGAGATGTGATATCTCAATGCTTCTACCAAACCTGAAACCCTTCCTATAGCATGAGATGTGATATCAAACTCCTTCCCATTCAATGTGATATCCAACTCCGTCCCATTCCAATCCTGAGACCCTTCCGATAGCATGATATGTGATATTTCAATGCTTCTAATACCAAACCTGAGACCCGTCCTATAACATGAGATGTGAGATCCAAATCCTTCCCCTTCCAAACCTGAGACCGTTCCTATAGCATGAGATGTTATATCTTAATGCTTCTAAAACCAAACCTGAGAACCATCCTATAACATGTGAAATCCAAATCCTTCCCTTTCCAAACCTGAGACCCTTCCGATAGCATGAGATGTGATATCTCAATGCTACTAAAACCAAACCTGAGACCCGTCCTAAAACATGAGATGTGAGATCCAAATCCTTCCCCTTCCAAACCTGAGACCCTTCCTATAGCTTGAGATGTGATATCAAACTCCTTCCCATTCCAATCCCGAGATAGCTTGAGATGTGATATCCAACTCCATCCCATTCCAATCCTGAGACCCTTCCGATAGCATGAGATGTGATAGCTCAATGCTTCTAATATCAAAACTGAGACCCTCCCTATAGTATGAGATGTGATATCTAAGTCCTTCCCATTCCTATCCTGAGACCCTTCCGATAGCAGAGATGTGATATCTCAATGCTTATACCAAACCTGATGACCCATCCTATGGCATGAGATGTGATATCCAACTCCTTCCCATTACAATCCTGAGTTCCTTCCTATAGCATGAGATGTGATATCTCAATGCTTCTATCAAACCTGAGACCCTTCCTTTAGCATGAGATGTGATATCCAACTCCTTGCCATTCCAATTCTGAGACCCTTCCTATAACATGAGACGTGATATCCAACTCCTTCCCATTCCAATCCTGAGACTCCTCCTATAGCATGAGATGTGATATCTCAATGCTTCTAATACCAAACATGGTACCCGCCCTATAACATGAGATATGATATCCAAATCCTTCCCCTTCCAAACCTGAGACCCTTCCTTTAGCATGAGATGTGATATCCAATTCTTCCCATTCCAATCCTGAAACCCTTCCTATAGCATGAGATGTGATAGCTCAATGTTTCTAATAAAAAACCTGAGACCCTTCCTATAGCAAGAGATGTGATATCCAAATCCTTCCCATTCCAATCCTGAGACCCTTCCTATAACGAGATGTGATATCCAACTCCTTCCCATTCCAACCTGAGACACTTCCTATAGCATGAGAAGGGATATCCAAATCCTTCCCATTCCAATCCTGAGATCCTTCCTATAACATGATGTGATATCCAATTCCTTCCCATTCCAAACCTGAGACCCTTCCTATTGGATGAGATGTGATATCCAACTCCTTCCCATTCCAATCCTGAGACCCTTCCTATGCCATGAGATGTGATATCTCAATGCTTCTAATAACAAACCTGGGACCCGCCCTATAACATGAGATATGATATCCAAATCCTTCCCCTTCCAAACCTGAGACCCTTCCTTTAGCATGAGATGTGATATCCAAATCCTTCCCATTCAATTCCTGAAACCCTTCCTATAGCATGAGATGTGATATCTCAATGTTTCTAATAAAAAACCTGAGACCCTTCCTATAGCAAGAGATGTGATATCCAAAACCTTCCCATTTCAATCTTGAGACCCTTCCTATAGCATGATATGTGATATCCAACTCCTTCCCATTCCAACCTGAGACCCTTCCGATAGCAGAGATGTGATATCTCAATGCTTATACCAAACCTGAGACCCTACCTTTAGTATGATGTGATATCCAAATCCTTCACATTCCAATCCTGAGACCCTTCCTATAGCATGAGATGTGATATCTCAATGCTTCTAATACCAAACCTGAGATCCTTCCTATAACATGAGATGTGATATCCAACTCCTTCCCATTCCAAACCTGAGACCCTTCCAATAGCATGAGATTTGATATCTCAATGCTTCTAAAAACAAACATGAGAACCATCCTATAACGAGATGTGAAATCCGAATCCTTCACTTCCCAAACCTGAGACCCTTCCTATAGCTCGAGATGTGATATCAAACTCCTTCCCATTCCAATCCTGAGATAGTTTGAGATGTGATATCCAACTCCTTCCCATTCCAATCCTGAGACCCTTATTATACCATGAGATGTGATATCTCAAGGCTTCTAATACCAAACCTGAGACCCGTCCTAAAACATGAGATGTGAGATCCAAATCCTTCCCCTTCCAAACCTGAGACCTTTCCTTTAGCATATGTGATATCCAACTCCTTCCCATTCCAATCCTGAGACCCTTCCTTTAGCATGAGATGTGATATCCAACTCCTTACCATTCCAATCCTGAGACCCTTCCTATAACATGAGACGTGATATCCAACTCCTTCCCATTCCAATCCTGAGACTCCTCCTATAGCATGAGATGTGATATCTCAATGCTTCTAATACCAAACCTGGGACCCGTCCTATAGCATGAGATGTGATATCTCAATGCTTCTAATACCAAACCTGAGACCCTTCCTATAACAAGATGGGATATCCAACTCCTTCCCATTCCAATCCTGAGACCCTTCCGATAGCAGAGATGTGATATCTCAATGCTTATACTAAACCTGAGACCCTTCCTATGGCATGAGATGTCATATACAACTCCTTCCGATTCCAATCCTGAGACCCTTCCTATAGCATGAGATGTGATATCTCAATGCTTCTAATACCAAACCTGAGATCCTTCCTATAACATGAGATGTGATATCAAACTACTTCCCATTCCAAATCTGAGACACTTCCGATAGCATGAGATGTGATATCTCAATGCTTCTAAAACCAAACATGAGAAACATCCTATAACATGAGATGTGAAATCCAAATCATTCCCTTTCCAAACCTGAGACCCTTCCTATAGCTTGAGATGTGATATCCAGCTCCTCCCATTCCAATCCTGAGACCCTTCCTATACCATGAGATGTGATATTTCAATGCTTCTAATACCAAACCTGAGACCCGTCCTAAAACATGAGATGTGAGATCCAAATCCTTCCCCTTCCAAACCTGAGACCTTTCCTTTAGCATGAGATGTGATATCAAACACCTTCCCATTCAATGTGTTATCCAACTCCTTTCCATTCCAATCCTGAGACCCTTCCTATACCATGAGATGTGATATTTCAATGCTTCTAATACCAAACCTGAGACCCGTCCTAAAACATGAGATGTGAGATCCAAATCCTTCCCCTTCCAAACCTGAGACCTTTCCTTTAGCATGAGATGTGATATCAACTCCTTCCCATTCCAAACCTGAGACCCTTCCTATAGCATGAGATGTTATATCTGAATTCTTCTAAATCCAAACCTGAGAACCATCCTATAACATGTGAACCCCAAATCCTTCCCTTTCCAAACCTGAGACCCTTCCGATAGCATGAGATGTGATATCTCAATGCTACTAAAACCAAACATGAGAACCATCCTATAACATGAGATGTGAAATCCAAATCCTTCCCTTTCCAAACCTGAGACCCTTCCTATAGCTTGAGATGTGATATCAAACTCCTTCCCATTCCAATCCTGAGATAGCTTGAGATGTGATAGCAAACTCCTTCCCATTCCAATCCTGAGACCCTTCCTATACCATGAGATGTGATATCTCAATGCTTCTAATACCAAACCTGAGACCCGTCCTAAAACATGAGATGTGAGATCCAAATCCTTCCCCTTCCAAACCTGAGACCCTTCCTATAGCTTGAGATGTGATATCAAACTCCTTCCCATTCCAATCCCGAGATAGCTTGAGATGTGATATCCAACTCCATCCCATTCCAATCCTGAGACCCTTCCGATAGCATGAGATGTGATAGCTCAATGCTTCTAATATCAAAACTGAGACCCTCCCTATAGTATGAGATGTGATATCTAAGTCCTTCCCATTCCTATCCTGAGACCCTTCCGATAGCAGAGATGTGATATCTCAATATTTATACCAAACCTGATGACCCGTCCTATGGCATGAGATGTGATATCCAACTCCTTCCTATTCCAATCCTGAGACCCTTCCTATACCATGAGATGTGATATCTCAATGCTTCTAATACCAACCATGGGACCCGCCCTACAACATGAGATATGATATCCAAATCCTTCCCCTTCCAAACCTGAGACCCTTCCTTTAGCATGAGATGTGATATCCAATCCTTCCCATTCCAATCCTGAAACCCTTCCTATAGCATGAGATGTGATAGCTCAATGTTTCTAATAAAAAACCTGAGACCCTTCCTATAGCAAGAGATGTGATATCCAAATCCTTCCCATTCCAATCCTGAGACCCTTCCTATAACGAGATGTGATATCCAACTCCTTCCCATTCCAACCTGAGACACTTCCTATAGCATGAGAAGGGATATCCAAATCCTTCCCATTCCAATCCTGAGATCCTTCCTATAACATGATGTGATATCCAATTCCTTCCCATTCCAAACCTGAGACCCTTCCTATTGGATGAGATGTGATATCCAACTCCTTCCCATTCCAATCCTGAGACCCTTCCTATACCATGAGATGTGATATCTCAATGCTTCTAATACCAAACCTGGGACCCGCCCTATAACATGAGATATGATATGCAAATCCTTCCCCTTCCAAACCTGAGACCCTTCCTTTAGCATGAGATGTGATATCCAAATCCTTCCCATTCCAATCCTGAAACCCTTCCTATAGCATGAGATGTGATATCTCAATGTTTCTAATAAAAAACCTGAGACCCTTCCTATAGCAAGAGATGTGATATCCAAAACCTTCCCATTTCAATCTTGAGACCCTTCCTATAGCATGAGATGTGATATCCAACTCCTTCCCATTCCAACCTGAGACCCTTCCTATAGCATGAGAAGGGATATCCAACTCCTTCCCAATCCAATCCTGAGACCCTTCCGATAGCAGAGATGTGATATCTCAATGCTTATACCAAACCTGAGACCCTACCTTTAGTATGATGTGATATCCAAATCCTTCACATTCCAATCCTGAGACCCTTCCTATAGCATGAGATGTGATATCTCAATGCTTCTATTACCAAACCTGAGATCCTTCCTATAACATGAGATGTGATATCCAACTCCTTCCCATTCCAAACCTGAGACCCTTCCAATAGCAAGAGATTTGATATCTCAATGCTTCTAAAAACAAACATGAGAACCATCCTATAACGAGATGTGAAATCTGAATCCTTCCCTTCCCAAACCTGAGACCCTTCCTATAGCTCGAGCTGTGATATCAAACTCCTTCCCATTCCAATCCTGAGACCCTTCCTATAACGAGATGTGATATCCAACTCCTTCCCATTCCAACCTGAGACACTTCCTATAGCATGAGAAGGGATATCCAAATCCTTCCCATTCCAATCCTGAGATCCTTCCTATAACATGATGTGATATCCAATTCCTTCCCATTCCAAACCTGAGACCCTTCCTATTGGATGAGATGTGATATCCAACTCCTTCCCATTCCAATCCTGAGACCCTTCCTATACCATGAGATGTGATATCTCAATGCTTCTAATACCAAACCTGGGACCCGCCCCATAACATGAGATATGATATCCAAATCCTTCCCCTTCCAAACCTGAGACCCTTCCTTTAGCATGAGATGTGATATCCAAATCCTTCCCATTCCAATCCTGAAACCCTTCCTATAGCATGAGATGTGATATCTCAATGTTTCTAATAAAAAACCCGAGACCCTTCCTATAGCAAGAGATGTGATATCCAAAACCTTCCCATATCAATCTTGAGACCCTTCCTATAGCATGAGATGTGATATCCAACTCCTTCCCATTCCAACCTGAGACCCTTCCTATAGCATGAGAAGGGATATCCAACTCCTTCCCAATCCAATCCTGAGACCCTTCCGATAGCAGAGATGTGATATCTCAATGCTTATACCAAACCTGAGACCCTAACTTTAGTATGATGTGATATCCAAATCCTTCACATTCCAATCCTGAGACCCTTCCTATAGCATGAGATGTGATATCTCAATGCTTCTAATACCAAACCTGAGATCCTTCCTATAACATGAGATGTGATATCCAACTCCTTCCCATTCCAAACCTGAGACCCTTCCAATAGCATGAGATTTGATATCTCAATGCTTCTAAAAACAAACATGAGAACCATCCTATAACGAGATGTGAAATCCGAATCCTTCCCTTCCCAAACCTGAGACCCTTCCTATAGCTCGAGATGTGATATTAAACTCCTTCCCATTCCAATCCTGAGATCGTTTGAGATGTGATATCGAACTCCTTCCCATTCCAATCCTGAGACCCTTATTATACCATGAGATGTGATATCTCAAGGCTTCTAATACCAAACCCGAGACCCGTCCAAAAACATGAGATGTGAGATCCAAATCCTTCCCCTTCCAAACCTGAGACCTTTCCTTTAGCATATGTGATATCCAACTCCTTCCCATTCCAATCCTGAGACCCTTCCGATAGCATGAGATGTGATATCTCAATGCTTCTAATATCAAACCTGAGACCCTCCCTATAGCATGAGATGTGATATCCAACTCCTTGCCATTCCAATCCTGAGACCCTTCCTATAACATGAGACGTGATATCCAACTCCTTCCCATTCCAATCCTGAGACTCCTCCTATACCATGAGATGTGATATCTCAATGCTTCTAATACCAAACCTGGGACCCGTCCTATAACATGAGATGTGATATCCAAATCCTTCCCCTTCCAAACCTGAGACCCTTCCTTTAGCATGAGATGTGATATCCAAATCCTTCCGATTCCAATCCTGAAACCCTTCCTATAGCATGAGATGTGATAGCTCAATGTTTCTAATAAAAAACCTGAGACCCTTCCTATAGCAAGAGATGTGATATCCAAATCCTTCCCATTCCAATCCTGAGACCCTTCCTATAACGAGATGTGATATCCAACTCCTTCCCATTCCAACCTGAGACACTTCCTATAGCATGAGAAGGGATATCCAAATCCTTCCCATTCCAATCCTGAGATCCTTCCTATAACATGATGTGATATACAATTCCTTCCCATTCCAAACCTGAGACCCTTCCTATTGGATGAGATGTGATATCCAACTCCTTCCCATTCCAATCCTGAGACCCTTCCTATACCATGAGATGTGATATCTCAATGCTTCTAATACCAAACCTGGGACCCGCCCTATAACATGAGATATGATATCCAAATCCTTCCCCTTCCAAACCTGAGTCCCTTCCTTTAGCATGAGATGTGATATCCAAATCCTTCCCATTCCAATCCTGAAACCCTTCCTATAGCATGAGATGTGATATCTCAATGTTTCTAATAAAAAAACCTGAGACCCTTCCTATAGCAAGAGATGTGATATCCAAATCCTTCCCATTTCAATCTTGAGACCCTTCCTATAGCATGAGATGTGATATCCAACTGCTTCCCATTCCAACCTGAGACCCTTCCTATAGCATGAGAAGGGATATCCAACTCCTTCCCAATCCAATCCTGAGACCCTTCAAATACCAGAGATGTTATATCTCAATGCTTATACCAAACCTGAGACCCTACCTTTAGTATGATGTGATATCCAAATCCTTCACATTCCAATCCTGAGACCCTTCCTATAGCATGAGATGTGATATCTCAATGCTTCTAATACCAAACCTGAGATCCTTCCTATAACATGAGATGTGATATCCAACTCCTTCCCATTCCTAACCTGAGACCCTTCCAATAGCATGAGATTTGATATCTCAATGCTTCTAAAAACAAACATGAGAACCATCCTATAACGAGATGTGAAATCCGAATCCTTCCCTTCCCAAACCTGAGACCCTTCCTATAGCTCGAGATGTGATATCAAACTCCTTCCCATTCCAATCCTGAGACCCTTCCTATAACGAGATGTGATATCCAACTCCTTCCCATTCCAACCTGAGACACTTCCTATAGCATGAGAAGGGATATCCAAATCCTTCCCATTCCAATCCTGAGATCCTTCCTATAACATGATGTGATATCCAATTCCTTCCCATTCCAAACCTGAGACCCTTCCTATTGGATGAGATGTGATATCCAACTCCTTCCCATTCCAATCCTGAGACCCTTCCTATACCATGAGATGTGATATCTCAATGCTTCTAATACCAAACCTGGGACCCACCCTATAACATGAGATATGATATCCAAATCATTCCCCTTCCAAACCTGAGACCCTTCCTTTAGCATGAGATGTGATATCCAAATCCTTCCCATTCCAATCCTGAAACCCTTCCTATAGCATGAGATGTGATATCTCAATGTTTCTAATAAAAAACCCGAGACCCTTCCTATAGCAAGAGATGTGATATCCAAAACCTTCCCATATCAATCTTGAGACCCTTCCTATAGCATGAGATGTGATATCCAACTCCTTCCCATTCCAACCTGAGACCCTTCCTATAGCATGAGAAGGGATATCCAACTCCTTCCCAATCCAATCCTGAGACCCTTCCGATAGCAGAGATGTGATATCTCAATGCTTATACCAAACGTGAGACCCTAACTTTAGTATGATGTGATATCCAAATCCTTCACATTCCAATCCTGAGACCCTTCCTATAGCATGAGATGTGATATCTCAATGCTTCTAATACCAAACCTGAGATCCTTCCTATAACATGAGATGTGATATCCAACTCCTTCCCATTCCAAACCTGAGACCCTTCCAATAGCATGAGATTTGATATCTCAATGCTTCTAAAAACAAACATGAGAACCATCCTATAACGAGATGTGAAATCCGAATCCTTCCCTTCCCAAACCTGAGACCCTTCCTATAGCTCGAGATGTGATATCAAACTCCTTCCCATTCCAATCCTGAGATAGCTTGAGATGTGATATCGAACTCCTTCCCATTCCAATCCTGAGACCCTTATTATACCATGAGATGTGATATCTCAAGGCTTCTAATACCAAACCCGAGACCCGTCCAAAAACATGAGATGTGAGATCCAAATCCTTCCCCTTCCAAACCTGAGACCTTTCCTTTAGCATATGTGATATCCAACTCCTTCCCATTCCAATCCTGAGACCCTTCCGATAGCATGAGATGTGATATCTCAATGCTTCTAATATCAAACCTGAGACCCTCCCTATAGCATGAGATGTGATATCCAACTCCTTGCCATTCCAATCCTGAGACCCTTCCTATAACATGAGACGTGATATCCAACTCCTTCCCATTCCAATCCTGAGACTCCTCCTATAGCATGAGTTGTGATATCTCAATGCTTCTAATACCAAACCTGGGACCCGTCCTATAACATGAGATGTGATATCCAAATCCTTCCCCTTCCAAACCTGAGACCCTTCCTTTAGCATGAGATGTGATAGCTCAATGTTTCTAATAAAAAACCTGAGACCCTTCCTATAGCAAGAGATGTGATATCCAAATCCTTCCCATTCCAATCCTGAGACCCTTCCTATAACGAGATGTGATATCCAACTCCTTCCCATTCCAACCTGAGACACTTTCTATAGCATGAGAAGGGATATCCAAATCCTTCCCATTCCAATCCTGAGATCCTTCCTATAACATGATGTGATATCCAATTCCTTCCCATTCCAAACCTGAGACCCTTCCTATTGGATGAGATGTGATATCCAACTCCTTCCTATTCCAATCCTGAGACCCTTCCTATACCATGAGATGTGATATCTCAATGCTTCTAATATCAAACCTGGGACCCGCCCTATAACATGAGATATGATATCCAAATCCTTCCCCTTCCAAACCTGAGTCCCTTCCTTTAGCATGAGATGTGATATCCAAATCCTTCCCATTCCAATCCTGAAACCCTTCCTATAGCATGAGATGTGATATCTCAATGTTTCTAATAAAAAAACCTGAGACCCTTCCTATAGCAAGAGATGTGATATCCAAATCGTTCCCATTTCAATCTTGAGACCCTTCCTATAGCATGAGATGTGATATCCAACTGCTTCCCATTCCAACCTGAGACCCTTCCTATAGCATGAGAAGGGATATCCAACTCCTTCCCAATCCAATCCTGAGACCCTTCCGATACCAGAGATGTGATATCTCAATGCTTATACCAAACCTGAGACCCTACCTTTAGTATGATGTGATATCCAAATCCTTCACATTCCAATCCTGAGACCCTTCCTATAGCATGAGATGTGATATCTCAATGCTTCTAATACCAAACCTGAGATCCTTCCTATAACATGAGATGTGATATCCAACTCCTTCCCATTCCAAACCTGAGACCCTTCCAATAGCATGAGATTTGATATCTCAATGCTTCTAAAACCAAACATGAGAACCATCCTATAACATGAGATGTGAAATCCCAATCCTTCCCTTCCCAAACCTGAGACCCTTCCGATAGCATGAGATGTGATATCTCAATGCTTCTAAAACCAAACATGAGAACCATCCTATAACATGAGATGTGAAATCCAAATCATTCCCTTTCCAAACCTGAGACCCTTCCTATAGCTTGAGATGTGATATCAAACTCCTTCCCATTCAATGTGATATCCAACTCCTTCCCATTCCAATCCTGAGACCCTTCCTATACCATGAGATGTGATATTTCAATGCTTCTAATACCAAACCTGAGACCCGTCCTAAAACATGAGATGTGAGATCCAAATCCTTCCCCTTCCAAACCTGAGACCTTTCCTTTAGCATGAGATGTGATATCAACTCCTTCCCATTCCAAACCTGAGACCCTTCCTATAGCATGAGATGTTATATCTTAATGCTTCTAAAACCAAACCTGAGAACCATCCTATAACATGTGAACTCCAAATCCTTCCCTTTCCAAACCTGAGACCCTTCCGATAGCATGAGATGTGATATCTCAATGCTACTAAAACCAAACATGAGAACCATCCTATAACATGAGATGTGAAATCCAAATCCTTCCCTTTCCAAACCTGAGACCCTTCCTATAGATTGAGATGTGATATCAAACTCCTTCCCATTCCAATCCTGAGATAGCTTGAGATGTGATAGCCAACTCCTTCCCATTCCAATCCTGAGACCCTTCCTATACCATGAGATGTGATATCTCAATGCTTCTAATACCAAACCTGAGACCCGTCCTAAAACATGAGATGTGAGATCCAAATCTTTCCCCTTCCAAACCTGAGACCCTTCCTATAGCTTGAGATGTGATATCAAACTCCTTCCCATTCCAATCCCGAGATAGCTTGAGATGTGATATCCAACTCCATCCCATTCCAATCCTGAGACCCTTCCGATAGCATGAGATGTGATAGCTCAATGCTTCTAATATCAAAACTGAGACCCTCCCTATAGTATGAGATGTGATATCTAAGTCCTTCCCATTCCTATCCTGAGACCCTTCCGATAGCAGAGATGTGATATCTCAATGCTTATACCAAACCTGATGACCCATCCTATGGCATGAGATGTGATATCCAACTCCTTCCCATTACAATCCTGAGTTCCTTCCTATAGCATGAGATGTGATATCTCAATGCTTCTATCAAACCTGAGACCCTTCCTTTAGCATGAGATGTGATATCCAACTCCTTGCCATTCCAATCCTGAGACCCTTCGAATAACATGAGACGTGATATCCAACTCCTTCCCATTCCAATCCTGAGACTCCTCCTATAGCATGAGATGTGATATCTCAATGCTTCTAATACCAAACATGGGACCCGTCCTATAACATGAGATATGATATCCAAATCCTTCCCCTTCCAAACCTGAGACCCTTCCTTTAGCATGAGATGTGATATCCAGATCCTTCCCATTCCAATCCTGAAACCCTTCCTATAGCATGAGATGCGATAGCTCAATGTTTCTAATAAAAAACCTGAGACCCTTCCTATAGCAAGAGATGTGATATCCAAATCCTTCCCATTCCAATCCTGAGACCCTTCCTATAACGAGATGTGATATCCAACACCTTCCCATTCCAACCTGAGACACTTCCTATAGCATGAGAAGGGATATCCAAATCCTTCCCATTCCAATCCTGAGATCCTTCCTATAACATGATGTGATATCCAATTCCTTTCCATTCCAAACCTGAGACCCTTCCTATTGGAT
This sequence comes from Ambystoma mexicanum, assembly GCF_040938575.1. Taxonomy (NCBI): domain Eukaryota; kingdom Metazoa; phylum Chordata; class Amphibia; order Caudata; family Ambystomatidae; genus Ambystoma; species Ambystoma mexicanum. The sequence goes on from NC_090934.1 coordinate 1,160,612,773, forward strand.
GAGATGTGATATCCAACTCCTTCCCATTCAAATCCTGAGACCCTTCCTATACCATGAGATGTGATATCTCAATGCTTCTAATACCAAACCTGGGACCCGCCCTATAACATGAGATATGATATCCAAATCCTTCCCCTTCCAAACCTGAGACCCTTCCTTTAGCATGAGATGTGATATCCAAATCCTTCCCATTCCAATCCTGAAACCCTTCCTATAGCATGAGATGTGATATCTCAATGTTTCTAATAAAAAACCTGAGACCCTTCCTATAACATGAGATGTGATATCCAACTCCTTCCCATTCCAAACCTGAGACCCTTCCAATAGCATGAGATTTGATATCTCAATGCTTCTAAAACCAAACATGAGAACCATCCTATAACATGAGATGTGAAATCCCAATCCTTCCCTTCCCAAACCTGAGACCCTTCCGATAGCATGAGATGTGATATCTCAATGCTTCTAAAACCAAACATGAGAACCATCCTATAACATGAGATGTGAAATCCAAATCATTCCCTTTCCAAACCTGAGACCCTTCCTATAGCTTGAGATGTGATATCAAACTCCTTCCCATTCAATGTGATATCCAACTCCTTCCCATTCCAATCCTGAGACCCTTCCTATACCATGAGATGTGATATTTCAATGCTTCTAATACCAAACCTGAGACCCGTCCTAAAACATGAGATGTGAGATCCAAATCCTTCCCCTTCCAAACCTGAGACCTTTCCTTTAGCATGAGATGTGATATCAACTCCTTCCCATTCCAAACCTGAGACCCTTCCTATAGCATGAGATGTTATATCTTAATGCTTCTAAAACCAAACCTGAGGACCATCCTATAACATGTGAACTCCAAATCCTTCCCTTTACAAACCTGACACCCTTCCGATAGCATGAGATGTGATATCTCAATGCTACTAAAACCAAACATGAGAACCATCCTATAACATGAGATGTGAAATCCAAATCCTTCCCTTTCCAAACCTGAGACCCTTCCTATAGATTGAGATGTGATATCAAACTCCTTCCCATTCCAATCCTGAGATAGCTTGAGATGTGATAGCTGTTAAGACGGATTTCTGAACTCTGTCCTGGTGGCGCAGAAGTTCAGAAGGCCAACCTAATTACTTGGAACAGGGTAACCTCTGGACAAGCCAGACCAATCAAGGTAGCGATCGCGGCGGTCAAGACTAGGTCTCAAGAGGGGTGAGGGTGACTGAAAGCCCGCAATGAGCACACAAAGCAAGAGCGCTTACAAACTACTCCAAACAGTTGTTATATCAAAAATAGATACACATTTATTTTAAGGCCTTTAAAATAATGACCGTAGCAAGAAAATCACACTATAACAATATTAAACCAACACATACCATATCAACACAATATATATACAAATACACAGTCGCAAGCGTTTAAAGCACGAAATATGTAGTCCACCTGAAAGGAAAGGAAAACAGGCAGTGCGATAACGCTTTAGACTCAGTTCGCCTTCAGAGGCACCTAACTAGATGGAAGTCCGAGCCCTGCGAAGAGTGGAGCCTTGTGCTCAAAGTACCTGCCACGCCGGTGCCAACGGGCAAAAGGGGAAGCTCTTCGGAGGAAGTCAGGCAGTTCGGGTTAGTGCACAGCAGAAGGAGAACAGGTTCCGCAACTCAAGCGCAGCCTCCACAGCGAGCAGAAGCAGAGCGCGAGTACGGACAAGGGGTGCTGTATTCACAGCGGGGAAAAGCAAAGGGCACTGCAGGAGGGCGACCAGATCCTAGCTAATCTACTCACCGGTCCCCGAAGCAAGCAGGCCCGAGCTTCTCCTCGATAGATGCAGCTTCTGGCAGGTTCTGAAGAGCAGGGAACGTCTCGTCGTCGTGCAGAGTAAAAAGACGTCCCGATCGAAGAAACAAGCACAGTTTTGTCGCCACAGCAGGGCAACGGAACGGCCGGGTGTATTCAAGCCAAACGAGCACCGCTCACCTCTAGCTTAGGACTGCTAAGCAAACGAAGCGTGTGAGCATGCCCCGGACTCAGAACACCACCCAACCTGTCGGCGATTACAGAGCAGGCCTCCTTAGTAAGCTGGTCAGTCAACTGGATGGCCCAGAGACACTTCCGAAGGCTTACAGCAGGAGTTGATGAAGGTGCCGGGAATAGCTGGTCCTGCTATTCCAATAGGTCGAAGCGCCAGTACAGGCCTTCTTGTTCGATCTTAGGTGGAAAGGGCTTCACCGGACGACAGCAATGAGGAGCAGAAGTTCTTCAGGGGGTCACCAGTGATTCCTCGGTCCAGCCTCGTGTTCGCAGGATACTTGGCTCCTGTATCCCTGGGTTCGTAAGAACTCAGGAGATCGACATGGTAGTGGTGTTTCCAGCTCCCTCTTATCCACGGTTCCCTTCGCGCCAAAACGGAGGGGAGCCAATGGGAGATCCGCTCATCAACACACATACCATACGTGGACCAATCACGGACCACAGTGGTCCCAGGCATTCACACCACCCTAGACTCTCTGGCACCCAGGATGTGTATTGGGACCAGACAGCCCATCCCACATCCTGGGGGCACTCAAACGACATGTAGAAGCCCGCGAAAGCAACCGTGTTTCGCGGGAAACTACATGCCCAAATAAGGAAGGCCCCGGGTCGCCTGACCCGGGGGAAGGTAAAGGGAGCAAGACGGACAGTGGACTAGACAAAGGAGCCTCGTGGTCCGGCCATTTTGTGTAGCCGGGCCACCCTTTTGTGTTCGCGGCAAAAAGGTGCTCAGAACGGCAAAAGGAGCTCAAAATAAACCAAATGATCGCTGCCACCAGCCCAGTCCCTGAATGACTTGCACCGATCCAAAAACCATCCTACAAGAGTGTCTAGGGTCTGTAGAAGGCTAGAGACCCAAGAGAGCTGTAACTTAGGTTACAGTGCCCTCTTGTGTCGTGTTGCACTAAAATGGCGACACGATAAAAGAAACTACGGGAAACAGCGTTCCCCGGTACTGACTGTCTTAAGGGCATGTCAGTTTCCCCGTAAGAAAGGAGCGAAAGCCCAGAGGAGTACGGCAGAAGGCTGCACTTCTCTGGCAAAGTCAAGAAAACAGGTTGAAAACAATAGCAAAAAGTTTAGGGGTTGCCACATGGAAGGAAAGTTCCCTACAATAACGAAATCTTTCCTAACACTCGCCCCTCCCAGACTATGGACAGGGGGAACTAATCCACCCCTGGATGAGTCTCTTGTTCAGGTCGGTAAAACATTCTGGACAACCCATCAGCATTGCTATGTTGGACACCTGGCCTATGCTCAATAGTGAAGTCGAAGCCTTGTAGACTTATGGACCACCTAAGCAACTTTGGATTCTCCCCCTTCATGTTCATTAGCCACTTTAACGGCTTATGGTCAGTCTGCACAGTGAAGTGGGTCCCATAGAGGTAGGGCCGCAGCTTCCTTAGGGCCCACACAACAGAGAAACATTCTTTCTCTACCGTGGACCATCTGAGCTCTCTGTCCTTAAGCTGGCGACTAATAAAACCGATAGGGTGTTCCTTACCCTTCTCATCTACTTGTGATAGTACAGCTCCTATCCCAGTGTCAGAGGCATCCGTCTGCACGATAAAAGGTCTTTGATAATCAGGGGCCCTGAGCACAGGGGCCTGGCACAAGGAGTCTTTCAAGCCATTGAAGGCCTTCTCACACTCGTCAGTCCAAGTTACCTTCTTGGGTTTCTTCGGAGTTGTGAGGGCAGTCAGAGGAGCAGCTATGGTGCCATAGTCTGCCACAAAATTGCGGTAATAACCCGTGAGTCCTAAGAAGGCTCTCACTTGGGTTTGTGTAGTGGGGGTAGGCCAGTCTTGTACTGCTTGTACTTTACTGGGGAGAGGCTGTATCCTTCCTCCACCTACTTCATGCCCAAGGTAAACCACTGAGCCTTGTCCAATCTGGCATTTACTCGCCTTTATGGTCAAGTGGGCTTTCTGAAGAGCCTGGAGCACAATCCCGAGGTGTTTCACATGGTCTTCCCAGGTGGCACTGAAAACTGCTATATCGTCCAGATATGCAAGACAGAATTCGTCCAACCCATTCAACACATGATTCACAAGCCTCTGGAAAGTGGCAGGTGCATTCTTCAATCCGAACGGCATTACCCGGAATTGGTAAAGCCCGTCGGGAGTTGAAAATGCTGTCTTCTCCTTGGCATGTTCTGCTAAAGCTATTTGCCAATAGCCCGCAGTCAGGTCAAACGTGCTGAGGTACTTGGAGGCACCCAAGGTATCCACCAGCTCGTCAGTTCGAGGCAAGGGGTGAGCGTCTGTCTTGGTGACAGCATTCAGAGCCCTGTAATCCACGCAGAACCTCAATTCAGAGGTGCCTGCCTTTGGAACCAATACCACAGGACTGGACCAAGGACTACTAGAGGGTTCAATCACCCCAAGGTCTAACATTTTGTTGACCTCGGTCTTAATATAAGACCGTACTTTATCCGACATCCTGTATCCCCTACTTTTGGTAGGTACACTGTCTCCTGTGTCAATGTTATGTTTGCACCAAGGTGTCAAACCAGGCGACTGTGAAAACAGGGGGGAAAACTGCCTAAGCAAACTTTTCACCTCAGCCTGCTGATCAGAAGTCAGGTGAGAGGCCACTCGGACACCCTCAACGGAGCTATCTGAAGGACCGCTTTGGAACAGGTCGGGAAGAGGTTCTGACTCCTCTTCCTCAACGTCTGACGCCAGTAGCAGTGCTGCGATTTCGACTCTTGGGACGAAAGCCTTCAGCCTATTTACGTGGAACACTTTTGGAGCCTGTCCAGGCCTTCCAAGGTCCACTAAATAGTTCACCTCACCCAGGGGCTCCACCACTGTGTAAGGGCCTGACCATTTGTCCTGTAAAGCGCGAGGCCTTATAGGGTTCATGATCAGGACTTGCTGACCAGGGGTAAAGTGAATTAAGGAAGCTTTCTGGTCGTACCAATGTTTCACCAGCGCTTGTCCTGCCTTCAACTTTTCACTAGCCAAGCCCATCAGGAGTACCATCCGTTTTCTGAGCCCTAGCACATAGTCAACTACATTGGTAGTAACAGGGGGAGTGGGCATCTCCCATCCCTCTTTGACGATGGCTAAGGGTCCCCGTACGGGATGACCGAACAGAAGTTCGAAGGGGCTGAAGCCAACACCCTCCTGTGGTACCTCTCTGTAGGCAAACAGCAAGCATGGTAAAAGAAGATCCCATTTTCTTCTCTGGGGCTCCTCCAGAGCCCCAATCATGCTCTTTAGCGTTCTGTTGAAACGCTCCACCAGACCATTGGTCTGGGGGTGGTATGCAGAAGAGAACTTGTAGGTGACCCCACATTCTTTCCACATAGCCTGCATATACTTCGACATAAAGTTGCTGCCACGATCTGACACAACTTCTTTAGGGAAGCCAACCCTAGTAAATATGCCGAGTAAAGCTTTTGCAACTGACTTGGCAGTTACAGTCTTTAATGGGATGGCCTCAGGATACCTGGTTGCATGGTCGACCAGCACCAGGATAAACCTATTGCCTGAGGATGTCTGCGGGTCAAGGGGACCAACGATGTCGATCCCTACCCTTTCAAATGGTACCCCCACAACTGGGAGCGGTACCAACGGAGCTTGGATTGTCGCGCCAACCTTACCAGACAACTGGCAGGAGGCACAACTCCTGCAGTGACTTTCTACTTGCACCCCCATCTTGGGCCAGTAGAAGTGCATAGATAACCTTTGCTTGGTCCTCTTCATTCCAAGGTGACCAGCAAGGGGAACTTCATGCGCCAACTGCAGGAGGAAGGGTCTAACAGAAAGGGGAACCACCAACCTCCTATGGTCTCCTTCTGTAGACTCTGTGGGCTCACTGTACAGGAGTCCACCTTCCCAATAAATCCGATGCTTCCCAGGAGGTTCACCCTCAAGCTGGGAGCAGGCCTGTCTCCTTAGGCCTTCCAGAGATGGGCACTCACGTTGGCCCTTACTGAAGTCGTCCCTATCAGGACCTCCTTCAACTAACAAGTCTTTTAGTTCAGGATGGTCGTTGGGGTCGAACACTTCAGGCATCGCCACCTCCTCGTCAGGCTCGGGCGATTGACCAACTCCCTCCACCGCAGTGGTAGGCGAGCTCGGGGGAATATTCTCTTTCCCCCGTCGGGACTTGTTGACTCCTTTCGCCTTGGGTTTCCCCTTCGGCTGGGGCGGCGTATTGGACTTGGCCAATGCTGCCCGTGCTTGAGACCGTGTGTAGGGTCTTTCGGCAGTGTCTCCTACGAGCCCTAGAGCTCTGAGATCATTGCCCAACAAGACCTTTCCCGGGACGTTTCTCTGAATGCTCACTGGAATCCTAACTGCTGTACCATTTAAAGTTAGATTAACAGGGATCACGGGAAACATACGGAGGGGGCCGTCAGCCAACTTAGTGGGCATCAGAGTAGCTCTGGCAACTTCCTCTGAGTCTACCAAGGTAGAATCCACTACAGTTCGACTGCACCCACTATCCCTAAGAGCTGGAGTATCCACTCCATTGATCAGCACACTGTCTTTAAAGTAGTGCTTGGTATTATCCGGAATCCTAGCATACGCCTCTGCGACTTTAGGCTCCCAGGAACCCAGGGACACTAAAACTACCTCAGCCTCTATTCCGCTGGGAAATGAGTCTGAGGAGAAGGATGCTCCTGTAATCTCTTCTTCCTCGTAGGAGGAGAAGGCCAGATTAGCGGAGTGGACCCCCAAAGGTCTAACCTTACAACGGGGATCCCCCTTCACATGGTCAGTTGCTCCACAAGAAAAACAAGCCCCATTGGGTCTGTTTACGTAGGGAGGCTTATTATAACCAGAGTTCTGTTTCGGAGGCGAACCTCCACTACCCTGTGAGTTCTCGGATGGCTTACCCTTATTTTTCTTTTTGTGGCCCTTATGGGAAGATGATTTAGCAGATTCCCCACCCTCCATATCTTTGGTCTTTTTCCCTTCCTCCTGCTTACCAGGATGAGTTTTGTCCTTATGGGACACTCGATGTGACACCCATAAGTCTGCTGCAATGGCCAGCTTCTTAGGATCTATCTCCTTCGAATCGGCCAAATGCTGCTTAAGCTCCGGGGAAGAAGAAGCAAAAATGTGTTCCAGCATGACCAGATTGATCATGCCTTCGAAGGTAGAAACCTTATAACCTTCAACCCAGCCAGTCAAGTTTTTCAGGGACTCAGCTACATACGACACCCAAGTACCACCTTCCTTTTTCTTATACTCTCTAAACCTTTTCAAATATTGGGTCGGAGTCTTCCCAAACTTTAAAATGAGAGTCTGCTTCAACATTGCAAAATCAGCGCGCTCAGCCTTCGACATTTCCATAATGGCACTGCAACCAGAATGGGGCAGTCTGCTGAGTAACCATGCAATCTTATCCGCATTATCAACCTCTTGAACCTCGCATGCATACTCAAACGCATTTAACCAGTCCATAATGTCATTTCGTTCCTCATACACACTGAGCAGATCTTTTGGAAACCGTGGATGAGAGGAAGCCCCAGAACCATGTCCAGGACCCTTGGACCCATTTGCGAACTGAAGCTTGGCCAGTTCCAACTGGTGATCCCTGTCTTTTTGTTTTTCTGCCTGGTCGATTTTCAGTTTGGCTATGCTGAATTCAAGCTCCTGCTGCCTAAACCGCAGCTCTTGCTTCTTGAATTCAAGCATAGCCTCCCCATCAATACTGGCAGAGGAAACATTAGACATTACATCCTCCCTGTCCTCGTGGTCGTGATGGATCAGTGCAGCGGCAGAACCGTCGGTTCTGCCAGTGAGAGCAGCCCCACCACCTTCTGCACTGTCCTCGGAAGTTATAGCGTCAAGCTGCGCTTCTTGCCACGCCACGATTCTCTGGATCATTTCCAATTTAGTGCCTTGAGAGGAAACCCCTCTCTCCGCACACATCTTCTTCAATGTTTCAGATTTCGAAGCATTTAAGGTTAATAAAGTATTCGTTTCCATACTGTTGATAGGACTATGGCCTTTTTAACGTTATATTCAATACTATACTGCGTGTCCTGGTTGGAATAACCTGAAAACGCCTTAGCTCGTGCGCAACACTGGATACCTTCAGTCGTATCCCACCGCTGTACACCAATTTGTTAAGACGGATTTCTGAACTCTGTCCTGGTGGCGCAGAAGTTCAGAAGGCCAACCTAATTACTTGGAACAGGGTAACCTCTGGACAAGCCAGACCAATCAAGGTAGCGATCGCGGCGGTCAAGACTAGGTCTCAAGAGGGGTGAGGGTGACTGAAAGCCCGCAATGAGCACACAAAGCAAGAGCGCTTACAAACTACTCCAAACAGTTGTTTATATCAAAAATAGATACACATTTATTATAAGGCCTTGAAACTAATAACCACAGTAAAAGCAGCAATATACAACGATATTAAACCAACACATACACTATCCACCCAATATATATACAGAATACACAGTTTCACAGCATTAGCAGCACGAAATATGTTATCCACCTGCAGGGGAAGGAAAACAGGCAGTGCGAACCAATGCGAGTGATATGTCCGCCTTCTGAGGCCCCTAACTGGATGGTAGTCCAATCCCTACGAAGAGTGGAGCCTAGCGCTCAAAAGTACCTGCACACGCCGGTGCCAATGGGCAGAAGGTGAAGCTCTTCGGAGGACGTTGAACAGCTCTGTAGGGAGCTCTAATGAAGGAGAACACGGTCCGCGACTCTAGCGCAGCCTCCACTGTGAGGCAGAAGCAGGGCGCGAGTACGGACAAGGGGTGCTGTATTCACAGCGGGGAAAAGCAAAGGGCACTGCAGGAGGGCGACCAGATCCTAGCTAATCTACTCACCGGTCCCCGAAGCAAGCAGGCCCGAGCTTCTCCTCGATAGATGCAGCTTCTGGCAGGTTCTGAAGAGCAGGGAACGTCTCGTCGTCGTGCAGAGTAAAAAGACGTCCCGATCGAAGAAACAAGCACAGTTTTGTCGCCACAGCAGGGCAACGGAACGGCCGGGTGTATTCAAGCCAAACGAGCACCGCTCACCTCTAGCTTAGGACTGCTAAGCAAACGAAGCGTGTGAGCATGCCCCGGACTCAGAACACCACCCAACCTGTCGGCGATTACAGAGCAGGCCTCCTTAGTAAGCTGGTCAGTCAACTGGATGGCCCAGAGACACTTCCGAAGGCTTACAGCAGGAGTTGATGAAGGTGCCGGGAATAGCTGGTCCTGCTATTCCAATAGGTCGAAGCGCCAGTACAGGCCTTCTTGTTCGATCTTAGGTGGAAAGGGCTTCACCGGACGACAGCAATGAGGAGCAGAAGTTCTTCAGGGGGTCACCAGTGATTCCTCGGTCCAGCCTCGTGTTCGCAGGATACTTGGCTCCTGTATCCCTGGGTTCGTAAGAACTCAGGAGATCGACATGGTAGTGGTGTTTCCAGCTCCCTCTTATCCACGGTTCCCTTCGCGCCAAAACGGAGGGGAGCCAATGGGAGATCCGCTCATCAACACACATACCATACGTGGACCAATCACGGACCACAGTGGTCCCAGGCATTCACACCACCCTAGACTCTCTGGCACCCAGGATGTGTATTGGGACCAGACAGCCCATCCCACATCCTGGGGGCACTCAAACGACATGTAGAAGCCCGCGAAAGCAACCGTGTTTCGCGGGAAACTACATGCCCAAATAAGGAAGGCCCCGGGTCGCCTGACCCGGGGGAAGGTAAAGGGAGCAAGACGGACAGTGGACTAGACAAAGGAGCCTCGTGGTCCGGCCATTTTGTGTAGCCGGGCCACCCTTTTGTGTTCGCGGCAAAAAGGTGCTCAGAACGGCAAAAGGAGCTCAAAATAAACCAAATGATCGCTGCCACCAGCCCAGTCCCTGAATGACTTGCACCGATCCAAAAACCATCCTACAAGAGTGTCTAGGGTCTGTAGAAGGCTAGAGACCCAAGAGAGCTGTAACTTAGGTTACAGTGCCCTCTTGTGTCGTGTTGCACTAAAATGGCGACACGATAAAAGAAACTACGGGAAACAGCGTTCCCCGGTACTGACTGTCTTAAGGGCATGTCAGTTTCCCCGTAAGAAAGGAGCGAAAGCCCAGAGGAGTACGGCAGAAGGCTGCACTTCTCTGGCAAAGTCAAGAAAACAGGTTGAAAACAATAGCAAAAAGTTTAGGGGTTGCCACATGGAAGGAAAGTTCCCTACAATAACGAAATCTTTCCTAACAATAGCCAACTCCTTCCCATTCCAATCCTGAGACCCTTCCTATACCATGAGATGTGATATCTCAATGCTTCTAATACCAAACCTGAGACCCGTCCTAAAACATGAGATGTGAGATCCAAATCTTTCCCCTTCCAAACCTGAGACCCTTCCTATAGCTTGAGATGTGATATCAAACTCCTTCCCATTCCAATCCCGAGATAGCTTGAGATGTGATATCCAACTCCATCCCATTCCAATCCTGAGACCCTTCCGATAGCATGAGATGTGATAGCTCAATGCTTCTAATATCAAAACTGAGACCCTCCCTATAGTATGAGATGTGATATCTAAGTCCTTCCCATTCCTATCCTGAGACCCTTCCGATAGCAGAGATGTGATATCTCAATGCTTATACCAAACCTGATGACCCATCCTATGGCATGAGATGTGATAATCAACTCCTTCCCATTACAATCCTGAGTTCCTTCCTATAGCATGAGATGTGATATCTCAATGCTTCTATCAAACCTGAGACCCTTCCTTTAGCATGAGATGTGATATCCAACTCCTTGCCATTCCAATCCTGAGACCCTTCGAATAACATGAGACGTGATATCCAACTCCTTCCCATTCCAATCCTGAGACTCCTCCTATAGCATGAGATGTGATATCTCAATGCTTCTAATACCAAACATGGGACCCGTCCTATAACATGAGATATGATATCCAAATCCTTCCCCTTCCAAACCTGAGACCCTTCCTTTAGCATGAGATGTGATATCCAGATCCTTCCCATTCCAATCCTGAAACCCTTCCTATAGTATGAGATGCGATAGCTCAATGTTTCTAATAAAAAACCTGAGACCCTTCCTATAGCAAGAGATGTGATATCCAAATCCTTCCCATTCCAATCCTGAGACACTTCCTATAACGAGATGTGATATCCAACACCTTCCCATTCCAACCTGAGACACTTCCTATAGCATGAGAAGGGATATCCAAATCCTTCCCATTCCAATCCTGAGATCCTTCCTATAACATGATGTGATATCCAATTCCTTTCCATTCCAAACCTGAGACCCTTCCTATTGGATGAGATGTGATATCCAACTCCTTCCCATTCAAATCCTGAGACCCTTCCTATACCATGAGATGTGATATCTCAATGCTTCTAATACCAAACCTGGGACCCGCCCTATAACATGAGATATGATATCCAAATCCTTCCCCTTCCAAACCTGAGACCCTTCCTTTAGCATGAGATGTGATATCCAAATCCTTCCCATTCCAATCCTGAAACCCTTCCTATAGCATGAGATGTGATATCTCAATGTTTCTAATAAAAAACCTGAGACCCTTCCTATAGCAAGAGATGTGATATCCAAATCCTTCCCATTTCAATCTTGAGACTGTAAGGATATTTGGCGTGTTACAGCACAGAGTACAGCACTACTGCACAGATAGCAATTTTTTTTGAAGCAGCACCACCACATGGGTGTGGTGCATTGCTATATGTGTTGCCAGATTAACATGGACATATAAGTAAAGACAGGCTATTCAGTCAAAAACGATTTTAACATATAAGATGCAAATCTATTTTTACAGTTAAAAGCACACGTGCACACTCAAAAATGCACACTAATTTTCACCTGAAATGCCTGTGGTGCAAGAGACACATTTGAAAATTAATAACTAACATTATTAATAAATAACCTGACTAATAAAACTGCATTTAACATAACCCACTAATAAAAATGTGTCTCCACTGCAGAATTAGGCCTACTCTGAAAGTGAACTTTTAAACGCACATTCATTTTTTTCTTTTTCTCTGCTGCTCTGTCCACATAACTACAGGAAGCAAAAGGGCTCGAAGGAACAGGAAATCAGTTGGTTACAAATAATTACTGTAGAAATGAGCCATTGTGTAGTGAGGGAGGAGATGGCATGATTGATTCTGATTGGAGCAGCATCATAGCAAGTATCATGCTAGAGGCAGTAATGAGAGTCTTGCTGGGGGAGCTTGAAGAGAGGGGGAGGACAGTCGGGATTTGGCAGAGCTGGGAGAAGGACCTGTTTTCCTGGCTGAAGCATTCCTGCTGCGAAAGCTGAGAATTCCAGGCAATAACCCCGGTTTGAGAACGAAAGACGCTTGTTTTCACCGGGGTTAGTCTTCAAGGGAGCAAAATTCAGAAAGAGAACAGCTGAAGAAAACTCATGCTGAACAGATAAGGTAATTACAGAAGTGTGGGGGCTGAGTGTGTACGAGAATATTCAGTCAGTGTCGGAAAGGAGATTCCTGTGCTTTAATCACATGTTTAATGTTGCAAATTGAGTTCTTGTCTCCGCCACTCTCTTTTCAGTGTATAGACAATGCTGTTACTGTGCTATTTTATTTATTTCTGTAAAGAGTGAGATCGTGTTTAAATGCAACTTTTATAATACACAAAAATATTTGAAAGCAGACGGGTGGTGTGTTTTATATTTACCAAAACAGTGCTGATGATGTCGGGAGATGTTTAGACAGTGCAATTGTCATTTTCAAGGTAGCTAAACATCAAATTTGGCTGCAGCCGTGTGCACAATGTAATTCAGTATGAGCAGTTATAACTAACTGTGTGTGTTGTAGTTTGTCGGAGGTCTATGAGTCGGCAAAAAGGGAGGCCCGGGACATAGTTCACTACCGTATATAAGATAGTGAAAATACCACATGATAGCTCGCTGCCGTAGATAAGACAGAGAGAAATTGCCCATGGTGGCACACTAAAAATGAAAATGTGGTGTTCCTGAAATGCAAGCCTGAGGTCTCTCTAGTGATTACACGAAAAATCTAAGCAAAAATAAGGGGTTCTGGATATTGGGGCCACAAATAAAACAAGGGAATTATGCTCACCAAAATACCACCAACCACGCATACCAACCACGCATACCAAATACGCATGTCTGTGTGCTGAAATAATGCATGTCCACTGTATTATTGTTGTACATGGCCCAATCTGAATACAAGGAGTGATTGTTGCTAAGTTATTTTTCGGCGGTAAGAAAATACCGTCAGGCCCCAAATCTCCACAAAATACCCTACAAGACCCTTCCTATAGCATGAGATGTGATATCCAACTCCTTTCCATTCCAACCTGAGACCCTTCCTATAGCATGAGAAGGGATATCCAACTCCTTCCCAATCCAATCCTGAGACCCTTCCGATAGCAGAGATGTGATATCTCAATGCTTATACCAAACCTGAGACCCTACCTTTAGTATGATGTGATATCCAAATCCTTCACATTCCAATCCTGAGACCCTTCCTATAGCATGAGATGTAATATCTCAATGCTTCTAATACCAAACCTGAGATCCTTCCTAAAACATGAGATGTGAGATCCAAATCCTTCCCCTTCCAAACCTGAGACCTTTCCTTTAGCATATGTGATATCCAACTCCTTCCCATTCCAATCCTGAGACCCTTCCGATAGCATGAGATGTGATATCTCAATGCTTCTAATATCAAACCTGAGACCCTCCCTATAGCATGAGATGTGATATCCAACTCCTTGCCATTCCAATCCTGAGACCCTTCCTATAACGAGATGTGATATCCAACTCGTTCCCATTCCAATCCTGAGACTCCTCCTATAGCATGATATGTGATATCTCAATGCTTCTAATACCAAACCTGAGATCCTTCCTATAACATGAGATGTGATATCCAACTCCTTCCCATTACAAACCTGAGACCCTTCCAATAGCATGAGATTTGATATCTCAATGCTTCTAAAAACAAACCTGAGAACCATCCTATAACGAGATGTGAAATCCCAATCCTTCCCTTCCCAAACCTGAGACCCTTCCTATAGCTCGAGATGTGATATCCAACTCCTTCCCATTCCAATCCTGAGACCCTTCCTATAACATGAGACGTGATATCCAACTCCTTCCGATTCCAATCCTGAGACCCTTCCTATAGCATGAGATGTGATATCGCAATGCTTCTACCAAAACTGAGACCCTTCCTTTAGCATGAGATGTGATATCCAACTCCTTCCCATTCCAATCATGAGACCCTTCCTATAGCATGAGATGTGATATCTATATGCTTCTAATACCAAACCTGAGATCCTTCCTATAACATGAGATGTGATATCCAACTCCTTCCCATTCCAATCCTGAGACCCTTCCTATAGCATGAGATGTGATATCTCAATGCTTCTAATACCAAACCTGAGATCCTTCCGATAGCATGAGATGTGATATCTAAATGCTTCTAATACCAAACCTGAGATCCTTCCTATAACATAAGATGTGATATCCAAATCCTTCCCCTTCCAAACCTGAGACCCTCCCTTTAGCATGCGATGTGATATCCAACTCCTTCCCATTCCAATCCTGATACCCTTCTGATAGCATGAGATGTGATATCTCAATGCCTCTAATACCAAACCTGAGATCCTACCTCTAACATGAAATGTGATATCCAACTCCTTCCCTTTCCGAACCTGAGAGCCTTCCTACAACATGAGATGTGATATCCAAGTCTTTCCCATTCCAATCCTGAGACCCTTCCTATAGCATGAGATGGGATATCCAACTCCTTCCAAATCCAATCCTGATACCCTTCCGATAGCATGAGATGTGATATCCCAATGCTTCTACAAAACCTGAGACCCATACCATGGCATGAGATGTGATATCAAACTCCCGTCCTATACCATGAGACTTGATATCTCAATGCTTCTAATACCAAACCTGAGACCGGTCCAATAACATGAGATGTGATATCCAAATCCTTCCCTTTCCAAACCTTAGACCCTTCCTGTATCATGAGATGTGATATCCAAGCCTTTCCCATTCCATTCCTGAGACCCTTCCTATAGCATGAGATGTGATATTTCAATGCTTCTAATACCAAACCTGAGACCCTTCCTATAACATGAGATGTGATATCCAAGTCCTTCCCATTCCAATCCTGAGACCCTTCCTATAGCATGAGATGTGATATCTCAATGCTTCTAATACCAAACCTGAGACCCTTCCTATAACATGAATTGTGATATCCAAGTCCTTCCCATTCCAATCCTGAGACCCTTCCGATAACAGAGATGTGATATCTCAATGCTTATACCAAACCTGAGACCCTTCGGATAGCATGAGATGTGATATCTCAATGCTTCTAATACCAAACCTGAGATCCTTCCTATAACATGAGATGTGATGTCCAAATCCTTCCCCTTCCAAACCTTAGACCCTCCCTTTAGCATGAGATGTGATATCCAACTCCTTCCCATTCCAATCCTGAGACCCTTCTGATGGCATGAGATGTGATATCTCAATGCCTCTAATACCAAACCTGAGATCCTACCTCTAACATGAAATGTGATATCCAACTCCTTCCCCTTCCAACCCTGAGAGCCTTCCTATAGAATGAGATGTGATATCCAAGTCCTTCCCATTCCAATCCTGAGACCCTTCTGATGGCATGAGATGTGATATCTCAATGCCTCTAATACCAAACCTGAGATCCTACCTCTAACATGAAATGTGATATCCAACTCCTTCCCCTTCCAACCCTGAGACCCTGCCTATAGCATGTGATGTGATATCCCAATGCTTCTACAAAACCTGAGACCCATACCATGGCATGAGATGTGATATCAAACTCCTTCCCATTCCAATCCTGAGACCCTTTCTATAGCTTGAGATGTGATATCCAACTCCTTCCCATTCCAATTCTGAGACCCGACCTATACCATGAGATTTGATATCTCAATGCTTCTAATACCAAACCTGAGACCGGTCCTATAACATGAGATGTGATACCCAAACCCTTCCCCTTTCCAAACCTTAGACCCTTCCTATAGCATGAGATGTGATATCTCAATGCTTCTAATACCAAACCTGAGACCCTTCCTATAACGAGATGGGATATCCAACTCCTTCCCATTCCAATCCTGAGACCCTTCCGATAGCAGAGATGTGATATCTCAATGCTTATACCAAACCTGAGACCCTTCCTATGGCATGAGATGTCATATACAACTCCTTCCGATTCCAATCCTGAGACCCTTCCTATAGCATGAGATGTGATATCTCAATGCTTCTAATACCAAACCCGAGATCCTTCCTATAACATGAGATGTGATATCAAACTCCTTCCCATTCCTATCCTGAGACCCTTCCGATAGCAGAGATGTGATATCTCAATGCTTATACCAAACCTGATGACCCATCCTATGGCATGAGATGTGATATCTCAATGCTTCTATCAAACCTGAGACCCTTCCTTTAGCATGAGATGTGATATCCAACTCCTTGCCATTCCAATTCTGAGACCCTTCCTTTAACATGAGACATGATATCCAACTCCTTCCCATTCCAATCCTGAGACTCCTCCTATAGCATGAGATGTGATATCTCAATGCTTCTAATACCAAACATGGGACCCGCCCTATAACATGAGATATGATATCCAAATCCTTCCCCTTCCAAACCTGAGACCCTTCCTTTAGCATGAGATGTGATATCCAATCCTTCCCATTCCAATCCTGAAACCCTTCCTATAGCATGAGATGTGATAGCTCAATGTTTCTAATAAAAAACCTGAGACCCTTCCTATAGCAAGAGATGTGATATCCAAATCCTTCCCATTCCAATCCTGAGACCCTTCCTATAACGAGATGTGATATCCAACTCGTTCCCATTCCAATCCTGAGACTCCTCCTATAGCATGATATGTGATATCTCAATGCTTCTAATACCAAACCTGAGATCCTTCCTATAACATGAGATGTGATATCCAACTCCTTCCCATTACAAACCTGAGACCCTTCCAATAGCATGAGATTTGATATCTCAATGCTTCTAAAAACAAACCTGAGAACCATCCTATAACGAGATGTGAAATCCCAATCCTTCCCTTCCCAAACCTGAGACCCTTCCTATAGCTCGAGATGTGATATCCAACTCCTTCCCATTCCAATCCTGAGACCCTTCCTATAACATGAGACGTGATATCCAACTCCTTCCGATTCCAATCCTGAGACCCTTCCTATAGCATGAGATGTGATATCGCAATGCTTCTACCAAAACTGAGACCCTTCCTTTAGCATGAGATGTGATATCCAACTCCTTCCCATTCCAATCATGAGACCCTTCCTATAGCATGAGATGTGATATCTATATGCTTCTAATACCAAACCTGAGATCCTTCCTATAACATGAGATGTGATATCCAACTCCTTCCCATTCCAATCCTGAGACC
This sequence comes from Ambystoma mexicanum, assembly GCF_040938575.1. Lineage (NCBI taxonomy): Eukaryota > Metazoa > Chordata > Amphibia > Caudata > Ambystomatidae > Ambystoma > Ambystoma mexicanum. The sequence goes on from NC_090934.1 coordinate 1,160,630,220, forward strand.
CTTCCTATAGCATGAGATGTGATATCTCAATGCTTCTAATACCAAACCTGAGATCCTTCCGATAGCATGAGATGTGATATCTAAATGCTTCTAATACCAAACCTGAGATCCTTCCTATAACATAAGATGTGATATCCAAATCCTTCCCCTTCCAAACCTGAGACCCTCCCTTTAGCATGCGATGTGATATCCAACTCCTTCCCATTCCAATCCTGATACCCTTCTGATAGCATGAGATGTGATATCTCAATGCCTCTAATACCAAACCTGAGATCCTACCTCTAACATGAAATGTGATATCCAACTCCTTCCCTTTCCAAACCTGAGAGCCTTCCTACAACATGAGATGTGATATCCAAGTCTTTCCCATTCCAATCCTGAGACCCTTCCTATAGCATGAGATGGGATATCCAACTCCTTCCAAATCCAATCCTGATACCCTTCCGATAGCATGAGATGTGATATCCCAATGCTTCTACAAAACCTGAGACCCATACCATGGCATGAGATGTGATATCAAACTCCCGTCCTATACCATGAGACTTGATATCTCAATGCTTCTAATACCAAACCTGAGACCGGTCCAATAACATGAGATGTGATATCCAAATCCTTCCCTTTCCAAACCTTAGACCCTTCCTGTATCATGAGATGTGATATCCAAGCCTTTCCCATTCCATTCCTGAGACCCTTCCTATAGCATGAGATGTGATATTTCAATGCTTCTAATACCAAACCTGAGACCCTTCCTATAACATGAGATGTGATATCCAAGTCCTTCCCATTCCAATCCTGAGACCCTTCCTATAGCATGAGATGTGATATCTCAATGCTTCTAATACCAAACCTGAGACCCTTCCTATAACATGAATTGTGATATCCAAGTCCTTCCCATTCCAATCCTGAGACCCTTCCGATAACAGAGATGTGATATCTCAATGCTTATACCAAACCTGAGACCCTTCGGATAGCATGAGATGTGATATCTCAATGCTTCTAATACCAAACCTGAGATCCTTCCTATAACATGAGATGTGATGTCCAAATCCTTCCCCTTCCAAACCTTAGACCCTCCCTTTAGCATGAGATGTGATATCCAACTCCTTCCCATTCCAATCCTGAGACCCTTCTGATGGCATGAGATGTGATATCTCAATGCCTCTAATACCAAACCTGAGATCCTACCTCTAACATGAAATGTGATATCCAACTCCTTCCCCTTCCAACCCTGAGACCCTGCCTATAGCATGTGATGTGATATCCCAATGCTTCTACAAAACCTGAGACCCATACCATGGCATGAGATGTGATATCAAACTCCTTCCCATTCCAATCCTGAGACCCTTTCTATAGCTTGAGATGTGATATCCAACTCCTTCCCATTCCAATTCTGAGACCCGACCTATACCATGAGATTTGATATCTCAATGCTTCTAATACCAAACCTGAGACCGGTCCTATAACATGAGATGTGATACCCAAACCCTTCCCCTTTCCAAACCTTAGACCCTTCCTATAGCATGAGATGTGATATCTCAATGCTTCTAATACCAAACCTGAGACCCTTCCTATAACGAGATGGGATATCCAACTCCTTCCCATTCCAATCCTGAGACCCTTCCGATAGCAGAGATGTGATATCTCAATGCTTATACCAAACCTGAGACCCTTCCTATGGCATGAGATGTCATATACAACTCCTTCCGATTCCAATCCTGAGACCCTTCCTATAGCATGAGATGTGATATCTCAATGCTTCTAATACCAAACCCGAGATCCTTCCTATAACATGAGATGTGATATCAAACTCCTTCCCATTCCTATCCTGAGACCCTTCCGATAGCAGAGATGTGATATCTCAATGCTTATACCAAACCTGATGACCCATCCTATGGCATGAGATGTGATATCTCAATGCTTCTATCAAACCTGAGACCCTTCCTTTAGCATGAGATGTGATATCCAACTCCTTGCCATTCCAATTCTGAGACCCTTCCTTTAACATGAGACATGATATCCAACTCCTTCCCATTCCAATCCTGAGACTCCTCCTATAGCATGAGATGTGATATCTCAATGCTTCTAATACCAAACATGGGACCCGCCCTATAACATGAGATATGATATCCAAATCCTTCCCCTTCCAAACCTGAGACCCTTCCTTTAGCATGAGATGTGATATCCAATCCTTCCCATTCCAATCCTGAAACCCTTCCTATAGCATGAGATGTGATAGCTCAATGTTTCTAATAAAAAACCTGAGACCCTTCCTATAGCAAGAGATGTGATATCCAAATCCTTCCCATTCCAATCCTGAGACCCTTCCTATAACGAGATGTGATATCCAACTCGTTCCCATTCCAATCCTGAGACTCCTCCTATAGCATGATATGTGATATCTCAATGCTTCTAATACCAAACCTGAGATCCTTCCTATAACATGAGATGTGATATCCAACTCCTTCCCATTACAAACCTGAGACCCTTCCAATAGCATGAGATTTGATATCTCAATGCTTCTAAAAACAAACCTGAGAACCATCCTATAACGAGATGTGAAATCCCAATCCTTCCCTTCCCAAACCTGAGACCCTTCCTATAGCTCGAGATGTGATATCCAACTCCTTCCCATTCCAATCCTGAGACCCTTCCTATAACATGAGACGTGATATCCAACTCCTTCCGATTCCAATCCTGAGACCCTTCCTATAGCATGAGATGTGATATCGCAATGCTTCTACCAAAACTGAGACCCTTCCTTTAGCATGAGATGTGATATCCAACTCCTTCCCATTCCAATCATGAGACCCTTCCTATAGCATGAGATGTGATATCTATATGCTTCTAATACCAAACCTGAGATCCTTCCTATAACATGAGATGTGATATCCAACTCCTTCCCATTCCAATCCTGAGACCCTTCCTATAGCATGAGATGTGATATCTCAATGCTTCTAATACCAAACCTGAGATCCTTCCGATAGCATGAGATGTGATATCTAAATGCTTCTAATACCAAACCTGAGATCCTTCCTATAACATAAGATGTGATATCCAAATCCTTCCCCTTCCAAACCTGAGACCCTCCCTTTAGCATGCGATGTGATATCCAACTCCTTCCCATTCCAATCCTGATACCCTTCTGATAGCATGAGATGTGATATCTCAATGCCTCTAATACCAAACCTGAGATCCTACCTCTAACATGAAATGTGATATCCAACTCCTTCCCTTTCCAAACCTGAGAGCCTTCCTACAACATGAGATGTGATATCCAAGTCTTTCCCATTCCAATCCTGAGACCCTTCCTATAGCATGAGATGGGATATCCAACTCCTTCCAAATCCAATCCTGATACCCTTCCGATAGCATGAGATGTGATATCCCAATGCTTCTACAAAACCTGAGACCCATACCATGGCATGAGATGTGATATCAAACTCCCGTCCTATACCATGAGACTTGATATCTCAATGCTTCTAATACCAAACCTGAGACCGGTCCAATAACATGAGATGTGATATCCAAATCCTTCCCTTTCCAAACCTTAGACCCTTCCTGTATCATGAGATGTGATATCCAAGCCTTTCCCATTCCATTCCTGAGACCCTTCCTATAGCATGAGATGTGATATTTCAATGCTTCTATTACCAAACCTGAGACCCTTCCTATAACATGAGATGTGATATCCAAGTCCTTCCCATTCCAATCCTGAGACCCTTCCTATAGCATGAGATGTGATATCTCAATGCTTCTAATACCAAACCTGAGACCCTTCCTATAGCATGAGATGTGATATCTCAATGCTTCTAATACCAAACCTGAGATCCTTCCTATAACATGAGATGTGATGTCCAAATCCTTCCCCTTCCAAACCTTAGACCCTCCCTTTAGCATGAGATGTGATATCCAACTCCTTCCCATTCCAATCCTGAGACCCTTCTGATGGCATGAGATGTGATATCTCAATGCCTCTAATACCAAACCTGAGATCCTACCTCTAACATGAAATGTGATATCCAACTCCTTCCCCTTCCAACCCTGAGAGCCTTCCTATAGAATGAGATGTGATATCCAAGTCCTTCCCATTCCAATCCTGAGACCCTTCTGATGGCATGAGATGTGATATCTCAATGCCTCTAATACCAAACCTGAGATCCTACCTCTAACATGAAATGTGATATCCAACTCCTTCCCCTTCCAACCCTGAGACCCTGCCTATAGCATGTGATGTGATATCCCAATGCTTCTACAAAACCTGAGACCCATACCATGGCATGAGATGTGATATCAAACTCCTTCCCATTCCAATCCTGAGACCCTTTCTATAGCTTGAGATGTGATATCCAACTCCTTCCCATTCCAATTCTGAGACCCGACCTATACCATGAGATTTGATATCTCAATGCTTCTAATACCAAACCTGAGACCGGTCCTATAACATGAGATGTGATACCCAAACCCTTCCCCTTTCCAAACCTTAGACCCTTCCTATAGCATGAGATGTGATATCTCAATGCTTCTAATACCAAACCTGAGACCCTTCCTATAACGAGATGGGATATCCAACTCCTTCCCATTCCAATCCTGAGACCCTTCCGATAGCAGAGATGTGATATCTCAATGCTTATACCAAACCTGAGACCCTTCCTATGGCATGAGATGTCATATACAACTCCTTCCGATTCCAATCCTGAGACCCTTCCTATAGCATGAGATGTGATATCTCAATGCTTCTAATACCAAACCCGAGATCCTTCCTATAACATGAGATGTGATATCAAACTCCTTCCCATTCCTATCCTGAGACCCTTCCGATAGCAGAGATGTGATATCTCAATGCTTATACCAAACCTGATGACCCATCCTATGGCATGAGATGTGATATCCAACTCCTTCCCATTGCAATCCTGAGTTCCTTCCTATAGCATGAGATGTGATATCTCAATGCTTCTATCAAACCTGAGACCCTTCCTTTAGCATGAGATGTGATATCCAACTCCTTGCCATTCCAATTCTGAGACCCTTCCTATAACATGAGACATGATATCCAACTCCTTCCCATTCCAATCCTGAGACTCCTCCTATAGCATGAGATGTGATATCTCAATGCTTCTAATACCAAACATGGGACCCGCCCTATAACATGAGATATGATATCCAAATGCTTCCCCTTCCAAACCTGAGACCCTTCCTTTAGCATGAGATGTGATATCCAATCCTTCCCATTCCAATCCTGAAACCCTTCCTATAGCATGAGATGTGATAGCTCAATGTTTCTAATAAAAAACCTGAGACCCTTCCTATAGCAAGAGATGTGATATCCAAATCCTTCCCATTCCAATCCTGAGACCCTTCCTATAACGAGATGTGATATCCAACTCCTTCCCATTCCAACCTGAGACACTTCCTATAGCATGAGAAGGGATATCCAAATCCTTCCCATTCCAATCCTGAGATCCTTCCTATAACATGATGTGATATCCAATTCCTTCCCATTCCAAACCTGAGACCCTTCCTATTGGATGAGATGTGATATCCAACTCCTTCCCATTCCAATCCTGAGACCCTTCCTATACCATGAGATGTGATATCTCAATGCTTCTAATAACAAACCTGGGACCCACCCTATAACATGAGATATGATATCCAAATCCTTCCCCTTCCAAACCTGAGACCCTTCCTTTAGCATGAGATGTGATATCCAAATCCTTCCCATTCCAATCCTGAAACCCTTCCTATAGCATGAGATGTGATAGCTCAATGTTTCTAATAAAAAACCTGAGACCCTTCCTATAGCAAGAGATGTGATATCCAAAACCTTCCCATTTCAATCTTGAGACCCTTCCTATAGCATGAGATGTGATATCCAACTCCTTCCCATTCCAACCTGAGACCCTTCATATAGCATGAGAAGGGATATCCAACTCCTTCCCAATCCAATCCTGAGACCCTTCCGATAGCAGAGATGTGATATCTCAATGCTTATACCAAACCTGAGACCCTACCTTTAGTATGATGTGATATCCAAATCCTTCACATTCCAATCCTGAGACCCTTCCTATAGCATGAGATGTGATATCTCAATGCTTCTAATACCAAACCTGAGATCCTTCCTATAACATGAGATGTGATATCCAACTCCTTCCCATTCCAAACCTGAGACCCTTCCAATAGCATGAAATTTGATATCTCAATGCTTCTAAAAACAAACATGAGAACCATCCTATAACGAGATGTGAAATCCGAATCCTTCCCTTCCCAAACCTGAGACCCTTCCTATAGCTCGAGATGTGATATCAAACTCCTTCCCATTCCAATCCTGAGATAGTTTGAGATGTGATATCCAACTCCTTCCCATTCCAATCCTGAGACCCTTCCTTTAGCATGAGATGTGATATCCAACTCCTTGCCATTCCAATCCTGAGACCCTTCCTATAACATGAGACGTGATATCCAACTCCTTCCCATTCCAATCCTGAGACTCCTCCTATAGCATGAGATGTGATATCTCAATGCTTCTAATACCAAACCTGGGACCCGTCCTATAGCATGAGATGTGATATCTCAATGCTTCTAATACCAAACCTGAGACCCTTCCTATAACAAGATGGGATATCCAACTCCTTCCCATTCCAATCCTGAGACCCTTCCGATAGCAGAGATGTGATATCTCAATGCTTATACCAAACCTGAGACCCTTCCTATGGCATGAGATGTCATATACAACTCCTTCCGATTCCAATCCTGAGACCCTTCCTATAGCATGAGATGTGATATCTCAATGCTTCTAATACCAAACCTGAGATCCTTCCTATAACATGAGATGTGATATCAAACTACTTCCCATTCCAAACCTGAGACCCTTCCGATAGCATGAGATGTGATATCTCAATGCTTCTAAAACCAAACATGAGAACCATCCTATAACATGAGATGTGAAATCCAAATCATTCCCTTTCCAAACCTGAGACCCTTCCTATAGCTTGAGATGTGATATCAAACTCCTTCCCATTCAATGTGTTATCCAACTCCTTCCCATTCCAATCCTGAGACCCTTCCTATACCATGAGATGTGATATTTCAATGCTTCTAATACCAAACCTGAGACCCGTCCTAAAACATGAGATGTGAGATCCAAATCCTTCCCCTTCCAAACCTGAGACCTTTCCTTTAGCATGAGATGTGATATCAACTCCTTCCCATTCCAAACCTGAGACCCTTCCTATAGCATGAGATGTTATATCTTAATTCTTCTAAATCCAAACCTGAGAACCATCCTATAACATGTGAACTCCAAATCCTTCCCTTTCCAAACCTGAGACCCTTCCGATAGCATGAGATGTGATATCTCAATGCTACTAAAATCAAACATGAGAACCATCCTATAACATGAGATGTGAAATCCAAATCCTTCCCTTTCCAAACCTGAGACCCTTCCTATAGCTTGAGATGTGATATCAAACTCCTTCCCATTCCAATCCTGAGATAGCTTGAGATGTGATAGCCAACTCCTTCCCATTCCAATCCTGAGACCCTTCCTATACCATGAGATGTGATATCTCAATGCTTCTAATACCAAACCTGAGACCCGTCCTAAAACATGAGATGTGAGATCCAAATCCTTCCCCTTCCAAACCTGAGACCCTTCCTATAGCTTGAGATGTGATATCAAACTCCTTCCCATTCCAATCCCGAGATAGCTTGAGATGTGATATCCAACTCCATCCCATTCCAATCCTGAGACCCTTCCGATAGCATGAGATGTGATAGCTCAATGCTTCTAATATCAAAACTGAGACCCTCCCTATAGTACGAGATGTGATATCTAAGTCCTTCCCATTCCTATCCTGAGACCCTTCCGATAGCAGAGATGTGATATCTCAATGCTTATACCAAACCTGATGACCCATCCTATGGCATGAGATGTGATATCCAACTCCTTCCCATTGCAATCCTGAGTTCCTTCCTATAGCATGAGATGTGATATCTCAATGCTTCTATCAAACCTGAGACCCTTCCTTTAGCATGAGATGTGATATCCAACTCCTTGCCATTCCAATTCTGAGACCCTTCCTATAACATGAGACGTGATATCCAACTCCTTCCCATTCCAATCCTGAGACTCCTCCTATAGCATGAGATGTGATATCTCAATGCTTCTAATACCAAACATGGGACCCGCCCTACAACATGAGATATGATATCCAAATCCTTCCCCTTCCAAACCTGAGACCCTTCCTTTAGCATGAGATGTGATATCCAATCCTTCCCATTCCAATCCTGAAACTCTTCCTATAGCATGAGATGTGATAGCTCAATGTTTCTAATAAAAAACCTGAGACCCTTCCTATAGCAAGAGATGTGATATCCAAATCCTTCCCATTCCAATCCTGAGACCCTTCCTATAACGAGATGTGATATCCAACTCCTTCCCATTCCAACCTGAGACACTTCCTATAGCATGAGAAGGGATATCCAAATCCTTCGCATTCCAATCCTGAGATCCTTCCTATAACATGATGTGATATCCAATTCCTTCCCATTCCAAACCTGAGACCCTTCCTATTGGATGAGATGTGATATCCAACTCCTTCCCATTCCAATCCTGAGACCCTTCCTATACCATGAGATGTGATATCTCAATGCTTCTAATACCAAACCTGGGACCCGCCCTATAACATGAGATATGATATGCAAATCCTTCCCCTTCCAAACCTGAGACCCTTCCTTTAGCATGAGATGTGATATCCAAATCCTTCCCATTCCAATCCCGAAACCCTTCCTATAGCATGAGATGTGAAATCTCAATGTTTCTAATAAAAAACCTGAGAGCCTTCCTATAGCAAGAGATGTGATATCCAAAACCTTCCCATTTCAATCTTGAGACCCTTCCTATAGCATGAGATGTGATATCCAACTCCTTCCCATTCCAACCTGAGACCCTTCCTATAGCATGAGAAGGGATATCCAACTCCTTCCCAATCCAATCCTGGGACCCTTCCGATAGCAGAGATGTGATATCTCAATGCTTATACCAAACCTGAGACCCTACCTTTAGTATGATGTGATATCCAAATCCTTCACATTCCAATCCTGAGACCCTTCCTATAGCATGAGATGTGATATCTCAATGCTTCTAATACCAAACCTGAGATCCTTCCTATAACATGAGATGTGATATCCAACTCCTTCCCATTCCAAACCTGAGACCCTTCCAATAGCATGAGATTTGATATCTCAATGCTTCTAAAAACAAACATGAGAACCATCCTATAACGAGATGTGAAATACGAATCCTTCCCTTCCCAAACCTGAGACCCTTCCTATAGCTCGAGATGTGATATCAAACTCCTTCCCATTCCAATCCTGAGATCCTTCCTATAACGAGATGTGATATCCAACTCCTTCCCATTCCAACCTGAGACACTTCCTATAGCATGAGAAGCGATATCCAAATCCTTCCCATTCCAATCCTGAGATCCTTCCTATAACATGATGTGATATCCAATTCCTTCCCATTCCAAACCTGAGACCCTTCCTATTGGATGAGATGTGATATCCAACTCCTTCCCATTCCAATCCTGAGACCCTTCCTATACCATGAGATGTGATATCTCAATGCTTCTAATACCAAACCTGGGACCCGCCCTATAACATGAGATATGATATCCAAATCCTTCCCCTTCCAAACCTGAGACCCTTCCTTTAGCATGAGATGTGATATCCAAAGCCTTCCCATTCCAATCCTGAAACCCTTCCTATAGCATGAGATGTGATATCTCAATGTTTCTAATAAAAAACCTGAGACCCTTCCTATAGCAAGAGATGTGATATCCAAAACCTTCCCATATCAATCTTGAGACCCTTCCTAAAGCATGAGATGTGATATCCAACTCCTTCCCATTCCAACCTGAGACCCTTCCTATAGCATGAGAAGGGATATCCAACTCCTTCCCAATCCAATCCTGAGACCCTTCCGATAGCAGAGATGTGATATCTCAATGCTTATACCAAACCTGAGACCCTAACTTTAGTATGATGTGATATCCAAATCCTTCACATTCCAATCCTGAGACCCTTCCTATAGCATGAGATGTGATATCTCAATGCTTCTAATACCAAACCTGAGATCCTTCCTATAACATGAGATGTGATATCCAACTCCTTCCCATTCCAAACCTGAGACCCTTCCAATAGCATGAGATTTGATATCTCAATGCTTCTAAAAACAAACATGAGAACCATCCTATAACGAGATGTGAAATCCGAATCCTTCCCTTCCCAAACCTGAGACCCTTCCTATAGCTCGAGATGTGATATCAAACTCCTTCCCATTCCAATCCTGAGATAGCTTGAGATGTGATATCGAACTCCTTCCCATTCCAATCCTGAGACCCTTATTATACCATGAGATGTGATATCTCAAGGCATCTAATACCAAACCCGAGACCCGTCCTAAAACATGAGATGTGAGATCCAAATCCTTCCCCTTCCAAACCTGAGACCTTTCCTTTAGCATATGTGATATCCAACTCCTTCCCATTCCAATCCTGAGACCCTTCCGATAGCATGAGATGTGATATCTCAATGCTTCTAATATCAAACCTGAGACCCTCCCTATAGCATGAGATGTGATATCCAACTCCTTGCCATTCCAATCCTGAGACCCTTCCTATAACATGAGACGTGATATCCAACTCCTTCCCATTCCAATCCTGAGACTCCTCCTATAGCATGAGATGTGATATCTCAATGCTTCTAATACCAAACCTGGGACCCGTCCTATAACATGAGATGTGATATCCAAATCCTTCCCCTTCCAAACCTGAGACCCTTCCTTTAGCATGAGATGTGATATCCAAATCCTTCCGATTCCAATCCTGAAACCCTTCCTATAGCATGAGATGTGATAGCTCAATGTTTCTAATAAAAAACCTGAGACCCTTCCTATAGCAAGAGATGTGATATCCAAATCCTTCCCATTCCAATCCTGAGACCCTTCCTATAACGAGATGTGATATCCAACTCCTTCCCATTCCAACCTGAGACACTTCCTATAGCATGAGAAGGGATATCCAAATCCTTCCCATTCCAATCCTGAGATCCTTCCTATAACATGATGTGATATCCAATTCCTTCCCATTCCAAACCTGAAACCCTTCCTATTGGATGAGATGTGATATCCAACTCCTTCCTATTCCAATCCTGACACCCTTCCTATACCATGAGATGTGATATCTCAATGCTTCTAATACCAAACCTGGGACCCGCCCTATAACATGAGATATGATATCCAAATCCTTCCCCTTCCAAACCTGAGACCCTTCCTTTAGCATGAGATGTGATATCCAAATCCTTCCCATTCCAATCCTGAAACCCTTCCTATAGCATGAGATGTGATATCTCAATGTTTCTAATAAAAAAAAACCTGAGACCCTTCCTATAGCAAGAGATGTGATATCCAAATCCTTCCCATTTCAATCTTGAGACCCTTCCTATAGCATGAGATGTGATATCCAACTGCTTCCCATTCCAACCTGAGACCCTTCCTATAGCATGAGAAGGGATATCCAACTCCTTCCCAATCCAATCCTGAGACCCTTCCGATACCAGAGATGTGATATCTCAATGCTTATACCAAACCTGAGACCCTACCTTTAGTATGATGTGATATCCAACTCCTTCCCATTCCAATCCTGAGACCCTTCCTATAGCATGAGATGTGATATCTCAATGCTTCTAATACCAAACCTGAGATCCTTCCTATAACATGAGATGTGATATCCAACTCCTTCCCATTCCAAACCTGAGACCCTTCCAATAGCATGAGATTTGATATCTCAATGCTTCTAAAAACAAACATGAGAACCATCCTATAACATGAGATGTGAAATCCCAATCCTTCCCTTCCCAAACCTGAGACCCTTCCGATAGCATGAGATGTGATATCTCAATGCTTCTAAAACCAAACATGAGAACCATCCTATAACATGAGATGTGAAATCCAAATCATTCCCTTTCCAAACCTGAGACCCTTCCTATAGCTTGAGATGTGATATCAAACTCCTTCCCATTCAATGTGATATCCAACTCCTTCCCATTCCAATCCTGAGACCCTTCCTATACCATGAGATGTGATATTTCAATGCTTCTAATACCAAACCTGAGACCCGTCCTAAAACATGAGATGTGAGATCCAAATCCTTCCCCTTCCAAACCTGAGACCTTTCCTTTAGCATGAGATGTGATATCAACTCCTTCCCATTCCAAACCTGAGACCCTTCCTATAGCATGAGATGTTATATCTTAATGCTTCTAAAACCAAACCTGAGGACCATCCTATAACATGTGAACTCCAAATCCTTCCCTTTACAAACCTGACACCCTTCCGATAGCATGAGATGTGATATCTCAATGCTACTAAAACCAAACATGAGAACCATCCTATAACATGAGATGTGAAATCCAAATCCTTCCCTTTCCAAACCTGAGACCCTTCCTATAGATTGAGATGTGATATCAAACTCCTTCCCATTCCAATCCTGAGATAGCTTGAGATGTGATAGCCAACTCCTTCCCATTCCAATCCTGAGACCCTTCCTATACCATGAGATGTGATATCTCAATGCTTCTAATACCAAACCTGAGACCCGTCCTAAAACATGAGATGTGAGATCCAAATCTTTCCCCTTCCAAACCTGAGACCCTTCCTATAGCTTGAGATGTGATATCAAACTCCTTCCCATTCCAATCCCGAGATAGCTTGAGATGTGATATCCAACTCCATCCCATTCCAATCCTGAGACCCTTCCGATAGCATGAGATGTGATAGCTCAATGCTTCTAATATCAAAACTGAGACCCTCCCTATAGTATGAGATGTGATATCTAAGTCCTTCCCATTCCTATCCTGAGACCCTTCCGATAGCAGAGATGTGATATCTCAATGCTTATACCAAACCTGATGACCCATCCTATGGCATGAGATGTGATAATCAACTCCTTCCCATTACAATCCTGAGTTCCTTCCTATAGCATGAGATGTGATATCTCAATGCTTCTATCAAACCTGAGACCCTTCCTTTAGCATGAGATGTGATATCCAACTCCTTGCCATTCCAATCCTGAGACCCTTCGAATAACATGAGACGTGATATCCAACTCCTTCCCATTCCAATCCTGAGACTCCTCCTATAGCATGAGATGTGATATCTCAATGCTTCTAATACCAAACATGGGACCCGTCCTATAACATGAGATATGATATCCAAATCCTTCCCCTTCCAAACCTGAGACCCTTCCTTTAGCATGAGCTGTGATATCCAGATCCTTCCCATTCCAATCCTGAAACCCTTCCTATAGTATGAGATGCGATAGCTCAATGTTTCTAATAAAAAACCTGAGACCCTTCCTATAGCAAGAGATGTGATATCCAAATCCTTCCCATTCCAATCCTGAGACACTTCCTATAACGAGATGTGATATCCAACACCTTCCCATTCCAACCTGAGACACTTCCTATAGCATGAGAAGGGATATCCAAATCCTTCCCATTCCAATCCTGAGATCCTTCCTATAACATGATGTGATATCCAATTCCTTTCCATTCCAAACCTGAGACCCTTCCTATTGGATGAGATGTGATATCCAACTCCTTCCCATTCAAATCCTGAGACCCTTCCTATACCATGAGATGTGATATCTCAATGCTTCTAATACCAAACCTGGGACCCGCCCTATAACATGAGATATGATATCCAAATCCTTCCCCTTCCAAACCTGAGACCCTTCCTTTAGCATGAGATGTGATATCCAAATCCTTCCCATTCCAATCCTGAAACCCTTCCTATAGCATGAGATGTGATATCTCAATGTTTCTAATAAAAAACCTGAGACCCTTCCTATAGCAAGAGATGTGATATCCAAATCCTTCCCATTTCAATCTTGAGACTGTAAGGATATTTGGCGTGTTACAGCACAGAGTACAGCACTACTGCACAGATAGCAATTTTTTTTGAAGCAGCACCACCACATGGGTGTGGTGCATTGCTATATGTGTTGCCAGATTAACATGGACATATAAGTAAAGACAGGCTATTCAGTCAAAAACGATTTTAACATATAAGATGCAAATCTATTTTTACAGTTAAAAGCACACGTGCACACTCAAAAATGCACACTAATTTTCACCTGAAATGCCTGTGGTGCAAGAGACACATTTGAAAATTAATAACTAACATTATTAATAAATAACCTGACTAATAAAACTGCATTTAACATAACCCACTAATAAAAATGTGTCTCCACTGCAGAATTAGGCCTACTCTGAAAGTGAACTTTTAAACGCACATTCATTTTTTTCTTTTTCTCTGCTGCTCTGTCCACATAACTACAGGAAGCAAAAGGGCTCGAAGGAACAGGAAATCAGTTGGTTACAAATAATTACTGTAGAAATGAGCCATTGTGTAGTGAGGGAGGAGATGGCATGATTGATTCTGATTGGAGCAGCATCATAGCAAGTATCATGCTAGAGGCAGTAATGAGAGTCTTGCTGGGGGAGCTTGAAGAGAGGGGGAGGACAGTCGGGATTTGGCAGAGCTGGGAGAAGGACCTGTTTTCCTGGCTGAAGCATTCCTGCTGCGAAAGCTGAGAATTCCAGGCAATAACCCCGGTTTGAGAACGAAAGACGCTTGTTTTCACCGGGGTTAGTCTTCAAGGGAGCAAAATTCAGAAAGAGAACAGCTGAAGAAAACTCATGCTGAACAGATAAGGTAATTACAGAAGTGTGGGGGCTGAGTGTGTACGAGAATATTCAGTCAGTGTCGGAAAGGAGATTCCTGTGCTTTAATCACATGTTTAATGTTGCAAATTGAGTTCTTGTCTCCGCCACTCTCTTTTCAGTGTATAGACAATGCTGTTACTGTGCTATTTTATTTATTTCTGTAAAGAGTGAGATCGTGTTTAAATGCAACTTTTATAATACACAAAAATATTTGAAAGCAGACGGGTGGTGTGTTTTATATTTACCAAAACAGTGCTGATGATGTCGGGAGATGTTTAGACAGTGCAATTGTCATTTTCAAGGTAGCTAAACATCAAATTTGGCTGCAGCCGTGTGCACAATGTAATTCAGTATGAGCAGTTATAACTAACTGTGTGTGTTGTAGTTTGTCGGAGGTCTATGAGTCGGCAAAAAGGGAGGCCCGGGACATAGTTCACTACCGTATATAAGATAGTGAAAATACCACATGATAGCTCGCTGCCGTAGATAAGACAGAGAGAAATTGCCCATGGTGGCACACTAAAAATGAAAATGTGGTGTTCCTGAAATGCAAGCCTGAGGTCTCTCTAGTGATTACACGAAAAATCTAAGCAAAAATAAGGGGTTCTGGATATTGGGGCCACAAATAAAACAAGGGAATTATGCTCACCAAAATACCACCAACCACGCATACCAACCACGCATACCAAATACGCATGTCTGTGTGCTGAAATAATGCATGTCCACTGTATTATTGTTGTACAAGGCCCAATCTGAATACAAGGAGTGATTGTTGCTAAGTTATTTTTCGGCGGTAAGAAAATACCGTCAGGCCCCAAATCTCCACAAAATACCCTACAAGACCCTTCCTATAGCATGAGATGTGATATCCAACTCCTTTCCATTCCAACCTGAGACCCTTCCTATAGCATGAGAAGGGATATCCAACTCCTTCCCAATCCAATCCTGAGACCCTTCCGATAGCAGAGATGTGATATCTCAATGCTTATACCAAACCTGAGACCCTACCTTTAGTATGATGTGATATCCAAATCCTTCACATTCCAATCCTGAGACCCTTCCTATAGCATGAGATGTAATATCTCAATGCTTCTAATACCAAACCTGAGATCCTTCCTAAAACATGAGATGTGAGATCCAAATCCTTCCCCTTCCAAACCTGAGACCTTTCCTTTAGCATATGTGATATCCAACTCCTTCCCATTCCAATCCTGAGACCCTTCCGATAGCATGAGATGTGATATCTCAATGCTTCTAATATCAAACCTGAGACCCTCCCTATAGCATGAGATGTGATATCCAACTCCTTGCCATTCCAATCCTGAGACCCTTCCTATAACGAGATGTGATATCCAACTCGTTCCCATTCCAATCCTGAGACTCCTCCTATAGCATGATATGTGATATCTCAATGCTTCTAATACCAAACCTGAGATCCTTCCTATAACATGAGATGTGATATCCAACTCCTTCCCATTACAAACCTGAGACCCTTCCAATAGCATGAGATTTGATATCTCAATGCTTCTAAAAACAAACCTGAGAACCATCCTATAACGAGATGTGAAATCCCAATCCTTCCCTTCCCAAACCTGAGACCCTTCCTATAGCTCGAGATGTGATATCCAACTCCTTCCCATTCCAATCCTGAGACCCTTCCTATAACATGAGACGTGATATCCAACTCCTTCCGATTCCAATCCTGAGACCCTTCCTATAGCATGAGATGTGATATCGCAATGCTTCTACCAAAACTGAGACCCTTCCTTTAGCATGAGATGTGATATCCAACTCCTTCCCATTCCAATCATGAGACCCTTCCTATAGCATGAGATGTGATATCTATATGCTTCTAATACCAAACCTGAGATCCTTCCTATAACATGAGATGTGATATCCAACTCCTTCCCATTCCAATCCTGAGACCCTTCCTATAGCATGAGATGTGATATCTCAATGCTTCTAATACCAAACCTGAGATCCTTCCGATAGCATGAGATGTGATATCTAAATGCTTCTAATACCAAACCTGAGATCCTTCCTATAACATAAGATGTGATATCCAAATCCTTCCCCTTCCAAACCTGAGACCCTCCCTTTAGCATGCGATGTGATATCCAACTCCTTCCCATTCCAATCCTGATACCCTTCTGATAGCATGAGATGTGATATCTCAATGCCTCTAATACCAAACCTGAGATCCTACCTCTAACATGAAATGTGATATCCAACTCCTTCCCTTTCCGAACCTGAGAGCCTTCCTACAACATGAGATGTGATATCCAAGTCTTTCCCATTCCAATCCTGAGACCCTTCCTATAGCATGAGATGGGATATCCAACTCCTTCCAAATCCAATCCTGATACCCTTCCGATAGCATGAGATGTGATATCCCAATGCTTCTACAAAACCTGAGACCCATACCATGGCATGAGATGTGATATCAAACTCCCGTCCTATACCATGAGACTTGATATCTCAATGCTTCTAATACCAAACCTGAGACCGGTCCAATAACATGAGATGTGATATCCAAATCCTTCCCTTTCCAAACCTTAGACCCTTCCTGTATCATGAGATGTGATATCCAAGCCTTTCCCATTCCATTCCTGAGACCCTTCCTATAGCATGAGATGTGATATTTCAATGCTTCTAATACCAAACCTGAGACCCTTCCTATAACATGAGATGTGATATACAAGTCCTTCCCATTCCAATCCTGAGACCCTTCCTATAGCATGAGATGTGATATCTCAATGCTTCTAATACCAAACCTGAGACCCTTCCTATAACATGAATTGTGATATCCAAGTCCTTCCCATTCCAATCCTGAGACCCTTCCGATAACAGAGATGTGATATCTCAATGCTTATACCAAACCTGAGACCCTTCGGATAGCATGAGATGTGATATCTCAATGCTTCTAATACCAAACCTGAGATCCTTCCTATAACATGAGATGTGATGTCCAAATCCTTCCCCTTCCAAACCTTAGACCCTCCCTTTAGCATGAGATGTGATATCCAACTCCTTCCCATTCCAATCCTGAGACCCTTCTGATGGCATGAGATGTGATATCTCAATGCCTCTAATACCAAACCTGAGATCCTACCTCTAACATGAAATGTGATATCCAACTCCTTCCCCTTCCAACCCTGAGAGCCTTCCTATAGAATGAGATGTGATATCCAAGTCCTTCCCATTCCAATCCTGAGACCCTTCTGATGGCATGAGATGTGATATCTCAATGCCTCTAATACCAAACCTGAGATCCTACCTCTAACATGAAATGTGATATCCAACTCCTTCCCCTTCCAACCCTGAGACCCTGCCTATAGCATGTGATGTGATATCCCAATGCTTCTACAAAACCTGAGACCCATACCATGGCATGAGATGTGATATCAAACTCCTTCCCATTCCAATCCTGAGACCCTTTCTATAGCTTGAGATGTGATATCCAACTCCTTCCCATTCCAATTCTGAGACCCGACCTATACCATGAGATTTGATATCTCAATGCTTCTAATACCAAACCTGAGACCGGTCCTATAACATGAGATGTGATACCCAAACCCTTCCCCTTTCCAAACCTTAGACCCTTCCTATAGCATGAGATGTGATATCTCAATGCTTCTAATACCAAACCTGAGACCCTTCCTATAACGAGATGGGATATCCAACTCCTTCCCATTCCAATCCTGAGACCCTTCCGATAGCAGAGATGTGATATCTCAATGCTTATACCAAACCTGAGACCCTTCCTATGGCATGAGATGTCATATACAACTCCTTCCGATTCCAATCCTGAGACCCTTCCTATAGCATGAGATGTGATATCTCAATGCTTCTAATACCAAACCCGAGATCCTTCCTATAACATGAGATGTGATATCAAACTCCTTCCCATTCCTATCCTGAGACCCTTCCGATAGCAGAGATGTGATATCTCAATGCTTATACCAAACCTGATGACCCATCCTATGGCATGAGATGTGATATCTCAATGCTTCTATCAAACCTGAGACCCTTCCTTTAGCATGAGATGTGATATCCAACTCCTTGCCATTCCAATTCTGAGACCCTTCCTTTAACATGAGACATGATATCCAACTCCTTCCCATTCCAATCCTGAGACTCCTCCTATAGCATGAGATGTGATATCTCAATGCTTCTAATACCAAACATGGGACCCGCCCTATAACATGAGATATGATATCCAAATCCTTCCCCTTCCAAACCTGAGACCCTTCCTTTAGCATGAGATGTGATATCCAATCCTTCCCATTCCAATCCTGAAACCCTTCCTATAGCATGAGATGTGATAGCTCAATGTTTCTAATAAAAAACCTGAGACCCTTCCTATAGCAAGAGATGTGATATCCAACTCCTTCCCATTCCAATCCTGAGACCCTTCCTATAACGAGATGTGATATCCAACTCGTTCCCATTCCAATCCTGAGACTCCTCCTATAGCATGATATGTGATATCTCAATGCTTCTAATACCAAACCTGAGATCCTTCCTATAACATGAGATGTGATATCCAACTCCTTCCCATTACAAACCTGAGACCCTTCCAATAGCATGAGATTTGATATCTCAATGCTTCTAAAAACAAACCTGAGAACCATCCTATAACGAGATGTGAAATCCCAATCCTTCCCTTCCCAAACCTGAGACCCTTCCTATAGCTCGAGATGTGATATCCAACTCCTTCCCATTCCAATCCTGAGACCCTTCCTATAACATGAGACGTGATATCCAACTCCTTCCGATTCCAATCCTGAGACCCTTCCTATAGCATGAGATGTGATATCGCAATGCTTCTACCAAAACTGAGACCCTTCCTTTAGCATGAGATGTGATATCCAACTCCTTCCCATTCCAATCATGAGACCCTTCCTATAGCATGAGATGTGATATCTATATGCTTCTAATACCAAACCTGAGATCCTTCCTATAACATGAGATGTGATATCCAACTCCTTCCCATTCCAATCCTGAGACCCTTCCTATAGCATGAGATGTGATATCTCAATGCTTCTAATACCAAACCTGAGATCCTTCCGATAGCATGAGATGTGATATCTAAATGCTTCTAATACCAAACCTGAGATCCTTCCTATAACATAAGATGTGATATCCAAATCCTTCCCCTTCCAAACCTGAGACCCTCCCTTTAGCATGCGATGTGATATCCAACTCCTTCCCATTCCAATCCTGATACCCTTCTGATAGCATGAGATGTGATATCTCAATGCCTCTAATACCAAACCTGAGATCCTACCTCTAACATGAAATGTGATATCCAACTCCTTCCCTTTCCGAACCTGAGAGCCTTCCTACAACATGAGATGTGATATCCAAGTCTTTCCCATTCCAATCCTGAGACCCTTCCTATAGCATGAGATGGGATATCCAACTCCTTCCAAATCCAATCCTGATACCCTTCCGATAGCATGAGATGTGATATCCCAATGCTTCTACAAAACCTGAGACCCATACCATGGCATGAGATGTGATATCAAACTCCCGTCCTATACCATGAGACTTGATATCTCAATGCTTCTAATACCAAACCTGAGACCGGTCCAATAACATGAGATGTGATATCCAAATCCTTCCCTTTCCAAACCTTAGACCCTTCCTGTATCATGAGATGTGATATCCAAGCCTTTCCCATTCCATTCCTGAGACCCTTCCTATAGCATGAGATGTGATATTTCAATGCTTCTAATACCAAACCTGAGACCCTTCCTATAACATGAGATGTGATATACAAGTCCTTCCCATTCCAATCCTGAGACCCTTCCTATAGCATGAGATGTGATATCTCAATGCTTCTAATACCAAACCTGAGACCCTTCCTATAACATGAATTGTGATATCCAAGTCCTTCCCATTCCAATCCTGAGACCCTTCCGATAACAGAGATGTGATATCTCAATGCTTATACCAAACCTGAGACCCTTCGGATAGCATGAGATGTGATATCTCAATGCTTCTAATACCAAACCTGAGATCCTTCCTATAACATGAGATGTGATGTCCAAATCCTTCCCCTTCCAAACCTTAGACCCTCCCTTTAGCATGAGATGTGATATCCAACTCCTTCCCATTCCAATCCTGAGACCCTTCTGATGGCATGAGATGTGATATCTCAATGCCTCTAATACCAAACCTGAGATCCTACCTCTAACATGAAATGTGATATCCAACTCCTTCCCCTTCCAACCCTGAGAGCCTTCCTATAGAATGAGATGTGATATCCAAGTCCTTCCCATTCCAATCCTGAGACCCTTCTGATGGCATGAGATGTGATATCTCAATGCCTCTAATACCAAACCTGAGATCCTACCTCTAACATGAAATGTGATATCCAACTCCTTCCCCTTCCAACCCTGAGACCCTGCCTATAGCATGTGATGTGATATCCCAATGCTTCTACAAAACCTGAGACCCATACCATGGCATGAGATGTGATATCAAACTCCTTCCCATTCCAATCCTGAGACCCTTTCTATAGCTTGAGATGTGATATCCAACTCCTTCCCATTCCAATTCTGAGACCCGACCTATACCATGAGATTTGATATCTCAATGCTTCTAATACCAAACCTGAGACCGGTCCTATAACATGAGATGTGATACCCAAACCCTTCCCCTTTCCAAACCTTAGACCCTTCCTATAGCATGAGATGTGATATCTCAATGCTTCTAATACCAAACCTGAGACCCTTCCTATAACGAGATGGGATATCCAACTCCTTCCCATTCCAATCCTGAGACCCTTCCGATAGCAGAGATGTGATATCTCAATGCTTATACCAAACCTGAGACCCTTCCTATGGCATGAGATGTCATATACAACTCCTTCCGATTCCAATCCTGAGACCCTTCCTATAGCATGAGATGTGATATCTCAATGCTTCTAATACCAAACCCGAGATCCTTCCTATAACATGAGATGTGATATCAAACTCCTTCCCATTCCTATCCTGAGACCCTTCCGATAGCAGAGATGTGATATCTCAATGCTTATACCAAACCTGATGACCCATCCTATGGCATGAGATGTGATATCTCAATGCTTCTATCAAACCTGAGACCCTTCCTTTAGCATGAGATGTGATATCCAACTCCTTGCCATTCCAATTCTGAGACCCTTCCTTTAACATGAGACATGATATCCAACTCCTTCCCATTCCAATCCTGAGACTCCTCCTATAGCATGAGATGTGATATCTCAATGCTTCTAATACCAAACATGGGACCCGCCCTATAACATGAGATATGATATCCAAATCCTTCCCCTTCCAAACCTGAGACCCTTCCTTTAGCATGAGATGTGATATCCAATCCTTCCCATTCCAATCCTGAAACCCTTCCTATAGCATGAGATGTGATAGCTCAATGTTTCTAATAAAAAACCTGAGACCCTTCCTATAGCAAGAGATGTGATATCCAAATCCTTCCCATTCCAATCCTGAGACCCTTCCTATAACGAGATGTGATATCCAACTCGTTCCCATTCCAATCCTGAGACTCCTCCTATAGCATGATATGTGATATCTCAATGCTTCTAATACCAAACCTGAGATCCTTCCTATAACATGAGATGTGATATCCAACTCCTTCCCATTACAAACCTGAGACCCTTCCAATAGCATGAGATTTGATATCTCAATGCTTCTAAAAACAAACCTGAGAACCATCCTATAACGAGATGTGAAATCCCAATCCTTCCCTTCCCAAAACTGAGACCCTTCCTATAGCTCGAGATGTGATATCCAACTCCTTCCCATTCCAATCCTGAGACCCTTCCTATAACATGAGACGTGATATCCAACTCCTTCCGATTCCAATCCTGAGACCCTTCCTATAGCATGAGATGTGATATCGCAATGCTTCTACCAAAACTGAGACCCTTCCTTTAGCATGAGATGTGATATCCAACTCCTTCCCATTCCAATCATGAGACCCTTCCTATAGCATGAGATGTGATATCTATATGCTTCTAATACCAAACCTGAGATCCTTCCTATAACATGAGATGTGATATCCAACTCCTTCCCATTCCAATCCTGAGACCCTTCCTATAGCATGAGATGTGATATCTCAATGCTTCTAATACCAAACCTGAGATCCTTCCGATAGCATGAGATGTGATATCTAAATGCTTCTAATACCAAACCTGAGATCCTTCCTATAACATAAGATGTGATATCCAAATCCTTCCCCTTCCAAACCTGAGACCCTCCCTTTAGCATGCGATGTGATATCCAACTCCTTCCCATTCCAATCCTGATACCCTTCTGATAGCATGAGATGTGATATCTCAATGCCTCTAATACCAAACCTGAGATCCTACCTCTAACATGAAATGTGATATCCAACTCCTTCCCTTTCCAAACCTGAGAGCCTTCCTACAACATGAGATGTGATATCCAAGTCTTTCCCATTCCAATCCTGAGACCCTTCCTATAGCATGAGATGGGATATCCAACTCCTTCCAAATCCAATCCTGATACCCTTCCGATAGCATGAGATGTGATATCCCAATGCTTCTACAAAACCTGAGACCCATACCATGGCATGAGATGTGATATCAAACTCCCGTCCTATACCATGAGACTTGATATCTCAATGCTTCTAATACCAAACCTGAGACCGGTCCAATAACATGAGATGTGATATCCAAATCCTTCCCTTTCCAAACCTTAGACCCTTCCTGTATCATGAGATGTGATATCCAAGCCTTTCCCATTCCATTCCTGAGACCCTTCCTATAGCATGAGATGTGATATTTCAATGCTTCTAATACCAAACCTGAGACCCTTCCTATAACATGAGATGTGATATCCAAGTCCTTCCCATTCCAATCCTGAGACCCTTCCTATAGCATGAGATGTGATATCTCAATGCTTCTAATACCAAACCTGAGACCCTTCCTATAACATGAATTGTGATATCCAAGTCCTTCCCATTCCAATCCTGAGACCCTTCCGATAACAGAGATGTGATATCTCAATGCTTATACCAAACCTGAGACCCTTCGGATAGCATGAGATGTGATATCTCAATGCTTCTAATACCAAACCTGAGATCCTTCCTATAACATGAGATGTGATGTCCAAATCCTTCCCCTTCCAAACCTTAGACCCTCCCTTTAGCATGAGATGTGATATCCAACTCCTTCCCATTCCAATCCTGAGACCCTTCTGATGGCATGAGATGTGATATCTCAATGCCTCTAATACCAAACCTGAGATCCTACCTCTAACATGAAATGTGATATCCAACTCCTTCCCCTTCCAACCCTGAGAGCCTTCCTATAGAATGAGATGTGATATCCAAGTCCTTCCCATTCCAATCCTGAGACCCTTCTGATGGCATGAGATGTGATATCTCAATGCCTCTAATACCAAACCTGAGATCCTACCTCTAACATGAAATGTGATATCCAACTCCTTCCCCTTCCAACCCTGAGACCCTGCCTATAGCATGTGATGTGATATCCCAATGCTTCTACAAAACCTGAGACCCATACCATGGCATGAGATGTGATATCAAACTCCTTCCCATTCCAATCCTGAGACCCTTTCTATAGCTTGAGATGTGATATCCAACTCCTTCCCATTCCAATTCTGAGACCCGACCTATACCATGAGATTTGATATCTCAATGCTTCTAATACCAAACCTGAGACCGGTCCTATAACATGAGATGTGATACCCAAACCCTTCCCCTTTCCAAACCTTAGACCCTTCCTATAGCATGAGATGTGATATCTCAATGCTTCTAATACCAAACCTGAGACCCTTCCTATAACGAGATGGGATATCCAACTCCTTCCCATTCCAATCCTGAGACCCTTCCGATAGCAGAGATGTGATATCTCAATGCTTATACCAAACCTGAGACCCTTCCTATGGCATGAGATGTCATATACAACTCCTTCCGATTCCAATCCTGAGACCCTTCCTATAGCATGAGATGTGATATCTCAATGCTTCTAATACCAAACCCGAGATCCTTCCTATAACATGAGATGTGATATCAAACTCCTTCCCATTCCTATCCTGAGACCCTTCCGATAGCAGAGATGTGATATCTCAATGCTTATACCAAACCTGATGACCCATCCTATGGCATGAGATGTGATATCTCAATGCTTCTATCAAACCTGAGACCCTTCCTTTAGCATGAGATGTGATATCCAACTCCTTGCCATTCCAATTCTGAGACCCTTCCTTTAACATGAGACATGATATCCAACTCCTTCCCATTCCAATCCTGAGACTCCTCCTATAGCATGAGATGTGATATCTCAATGCTTCTAATACCAAACATGGGACCCGCCCTATAACATGAGATATGATATCCAAATCCTTCCCCTTCCAAACCTGAGACCCTTCCTTTAGCATGAGATGTGATATCCAATCCTTCCCATTCCAATCCTGAAACCCTTCCTATAGCATGAGATGTGATAGCTCAATGTTTCTAATAAAAAACCTGAGACCCTTCCTATAGCAAGAGATGTGATATCCAAATCCTTCCCATTCCAATCCTGAGACCCTTCCTATAACGAGATGTGATATCCAACTCGTTCCCATTCCAATCCTGAGACTCCTCCTATAGCATGATATGTGATATCTCAATGCTTCTAATACCAAACCTGAGATCCTTCCTATAACATGAGATGTGATATCCAACTCCTTCCCATTACAAACCTGAGACCCTTCCAATAGCATGAGATTTGATATCTCAATGCTTCTAAAAACAAACCTGAGAACCATCCTATAACGAGATGTGAAATCCCAATCCTTCCCTTCCCAAACCTGAGACCCTTCCTATAGCTCGAGATGTGATATCCAACTCCTTCCCATTCCAATCCTGAGACCCTTCCTATAACATGAGACGTGATATCCAACTCCTTCCGATTCCAATCCTGAGACCCTTCCTATAGCATGAGATGTGATATCGCAATGCTTCTACCAAAACTGAGACCCTTCCTTTAGCATGAGATGTGATATCCAACTCCTTCCCATTCCAATCATGAGACCCTTCCTATACCATGAGATGTGATATCTATATGCTTCTAATACCAAACCTGAGATCCTTCCTATAACATGAGATGTGATATCCAACTCCTTCCCATTCCAATCCTGAGACCCTTCCTATAGCATGAGATGTGATATCTCAATGCTTCTAATACCAAACCTGAGATCCTTCCGATAGCATGAGATGTGATATCTAAATGCTTCTAATACCAAACCTGAGATCCTTCCTATAACATAAGATGTGATATCCAAATCCTTCCCCTTCCAAACCTGAGACCCTCCCTTTAGCATGCGATGTGATATCCAACTCCTTCCCATTCCAATCCTGATACCCTTCTGATAGCATGAGATGTGATATCTCAATGCCTCTAATACCAAACCTGAGATCCTACCTCTAACATGAAATGTGATATCCAACTCCTTCCCTTTCCAAACCTGAGAGCCTTCCTACAACATGAGATGTGATATCCAAGTCTTTCCCATTCCAATCCTGAGACCCTTCCTATAGCATGAGATGGGATATCCAACTCCTTCCAAATCCAATCCTGATACCCTTCCGATAGCATGAGATGTGATATCCCAATGCTTCTACAAAACCTGAGACCCATACCATGGCATGAGATGTGATATCAAACTCCCGTCCTATACCATGAGACTTGATATCTCAATGCTTCTAATACCAAACCTGAGACCGGTCCAATAACATGAGATGTGATATCCAAATCCTTCCCTTTCCAAACCTTAGACCCTTCCTGTATCATGAGATGTGATATCCAAGCCTTTCCCATTCCATTCCTGAGACCCTTCCTATAGCATGAGATGTGATATTTCAATGCTTCTAATACCAAACCTGAGACCCTTCCTATAACATGAGATGTGATATCCAAGTCCTTCCCATTCCAATCCTGAGACCCTTCCTATAGCATGAGATGTGATATCTCAATGCTTCTAATACCAAACCTGAGACCCTTCCTATAGCATGAGATGTGATATCTCAATGCTTCTAATACCAAACCTGAGATCCTTCCTATAACATGAGATGTGATGTCCAAATCCTTCCCCTTCCAAACCTTAGACCCTCCCTTTAGCATGAGATGTGATATCCAACTCCTTCCCATTCCAATCCTGAGACCCTTCTGATGGCATGAGATGTGATATCTCAATGCCTCTAATACCAAACCTGAGATCCTACCTCTAACATGAAATGTGATATCCAACTCCTTCCCCTTCCAACCCTGAGAGCCTTCCTATAGAATGAGATGTGATATCCAAGTCCTTCCCATTCCAATCCTGAGACCCTTCTGATGGCATGAGATGTGATATCTCAATGCCTCTAATACCAAACCTGAGATCCTACCTCTAACATGAAATGTGATATCCAACTCCTTCCCCTTCCAACCCTGAGACCCTGCCTATAGCATGTGATGTGATATCCCAATGCTTCTACAAAACCTGAGACCCATACCATGGCATGAGATGTGATATCAAACTCCTTCCCATTCCAATCCTGAGACCCTTTCTATAGCTTGAGATGTGATATCCAACTCCTTCCCATTCCAATTCTGAGACCCGACCTATACCATGAGATTTGATATCTCAATGCTTCTAATACCAAACCTGAGACCGGTCCTATAACATGAGATGTGATACCCAAACCCTTCCCCTTTCCAAACCTTAGACCCTTCCTATAGCATGAGATGTGATATCTCAATGCTTCTAATACCAAACCTGAGACCCTTCCTATAACGAGATGGGATATCCAACTCCTTCCCATTCCAATCCTGAGACCCTTCCGATAGCAGAGATGTGATATCTCAATGCTTATACCAAACCTGAGACCCTTCCTATGGCATGAGATGTCATATACAACTCCTTCCGATTCCAATCCTGAGACCCTTCCTATAGCATGAGATGTGATATCTCAATGCTTCTAATACCAAACCCGAGATCCTTCCTATAACATGAGATGTGATATCAAACTCCTTCCCATTCCTATCCTGAGACCCTTCCGATAGCAGAGATGTGATATCTCAATGCTTATACCAAACCTGATGACCCATCCTATGGCATGAGATGTGATATCCAACTCCTTCCCATTGCAATCCTGAGTTCCTTCCTATAGCATGAGATGTGATATCTCAATGCTTCTATCAAACCTGAGACCCTTCCTTTAGCATGAGATGTGATATCCAACTCCTTGCCATTCCAATTCTGAGACCCTTCCTATAACATGAGACATGATATCCAACTCCTTCCCATTCCAATCCTGAGACTCCTCCTATAGCATGAGATGTGATATCTCAATGCTTCTAATACCAAACATGGGACCCGCCCTATAACATGAGATATGATATCCAAATCCTTCCCCTTCCAAACCTGAGACCCTTCCTTTAGCATGAGATGTGATATCCAATCCTTCCCATTCCAATCCTGAAACCCTTCCTATAGCATGAGATGTGATAGCTCAATGTTTCTAATAAAAAACCTGAGACCCTTCCTATAGCAAGAGATGTGATATCCAAATCCTTCCCATTCCAATCCTGAGACCCTTCCTATAACGAGATGTGATATCCAACTCCTTCCCATTCCAACCTGAGACACTTCCTATAGCATGAGAAGGGATATCTAAATCCTTCCCATTCCAATCCTGAGATCCTTCCTATAACATGATGTGATATCCAATTCCTTCCCATTCCAAACCTGAGACCCTTCCTATTGGATGAGATGTGATATCCAACTCCTTCCCATTCCAATCCTGAGACCCTTCCTATACCATGAGATGTGATATCTCAATGCTTCTAATAACAAACCTGGGACCCACCCTATAACATGAGATATGATATCCAAATCCTTCCCCTTCCAAACCTGAGACCCTTCCTTTAGCATGAGATGTGATATCCAAATCCTTCCCATTCCAATCCTGAAACCCTTCCTATAGCATGAGATGTGATAGCTCAATGTTTCTAATAAAAAACCTGAGACCCTTCCTATAGCAAGAGATGTGATATCCAAAACCTTCCCATTTCAATCTTGAGACCCTTCCTATAGCATGAGATGTGATATCCAACTCCTTCCCATTCCAACCTGAGACCCTTCATATAGCATGAGAAGGGATATCCAACTCCTTCCCAATCCAATCCTGAGACCCTTCCGATAGCAGAGATGTGATATCTCAATGCTTATACCAAACCTGAGACCCTACCTTTAGTATGATGTGATATCCAAATCCTTCACATTCCAATCCTGAGACCCTTCCTATAGCATGAGATGTGATATCTCAATGCTTCTAATACCAAACCTGAGATCCTTCCTATAACATGAGATGTGATATCCAACTCCTTCCCATTCCAAACCTGAGACCCTTCCAATAGCATGAAATTTGATATCTCAATGCTTCTAAAAACAAACATGAGAACCATCCTATAACGAGATGTGAAATCCGAATCCTTCCCTTCCCAAACCTGAGACCCTTCCTATAGCTCGAGATGTGATATCAAACTCCTTCCCATTCCAATCCTGAGATAGTTTGAGATGTGATATCCAACTCCTTCCCATTCCAATCCTGAGACCCTTCCTTTAGCATGAGATGTGATATCCAACTCCTTGCCATTCCAATCCTGAGACCCTTCCTATAACATGAGACGTGATATCCAACTCCTTCCCATTCCAATCCTGAGACTCCTCCTATAGCATGAGATGTGATATCTCAATGCTTCTAATACCAAACCTGGGACCCGTCCTATAGCATGAGATGTGATATCTCAATGCTTCTAATACCAAACCTGAGACCCTTCCTATAACAAGATGGGATATCCAACTCCTTCCCATTCCAATCCTGAGACCCTTCCGATAGCAGAGATGTGATATCTCAATGCTTATACCAAACCTGAGACCCTTCCTATGGCATGAGATGTCATATACAACTCCTTCCGATTCCAATCCTGAGACCCTTCCTATAGCATGAGATGTGATATCTCAATGCTTCTAATACCAAACCTGAGATCCTTCCTATAACATGAGATGTGATATCAAACTACTTCCCATTCCAAACCTGAGACCCTTCCGATAGCATGAGATGTGATATCTCAATGCTTCTAAAACCAAACATGAGAACCATCCTATAACATGAGATGTGAAATCCAAATCATTCCCTTTCCAAACCTGAGACCCTTCCTATAGCTTGAGATGTGATATCAAACTCCTTCCCATTCAATGTGTTATCCAACTCCTTCCCATTCCAATCCTGAGACCCTTCCTATACCATGAGATGTGATATTTCAATGCTTCTAATACCAAACCTGAGACCCGTCCTAAAACATGAGATGTGAGATCCAAATCCTTCCCCTTCCAAACCTGAGACCTTTCCTTTAGCATGAGATGTGATATCAACTCCTTCCCATTCCAAACCTGAGACCCTTCCTATAGCATGAGATGTTATATCTTAATTCTTCTAAATCCAAACCTGAGAACCATCCTATAACATGTGAACTCCAAATCCTTCCCTTTCCAAACCTGAGACCCTTCCGATAGCATGAGATGTGATATCTCAATGCTACTAAAATCAAACATGAGAACCATCCTATAACATGAGATGTGAAATCCAAATCCTTCCCTTTCCAAACCTGAGACCCTTCCTATAGCTTGAGATGTGATATCAAACTCCTTCCCATTCCAATCCTGAGATAGCTTGAGATGTGATAGCCAACTCCTTCCCATTCCAATCCTGAGACCCTTCCTATACCATGAGATGTGATATCTCAATGCTTCTAATACCAAACCTGAGACCCGTCCTAAAACATGAGATGTGAGATCCAAATCCTTCCCCTTCCAAACCTGAGACCCTTCCTATAGCTTGAGATGTGATATCAAACTCCTTCCCATTCCAATCCCGAGATAGCTTGAGATGTGATATCCAACTCCATCCCATTCCAATCCTGAGACCCTTCCGATAGCATGAGATGTGATAGCTCAATGCTTCTAATATCAAAACTGAGACCCTCCCTATAGTACGAGATGTGATATCTAAGTCCTTCCCATTCCTATCCTGAGACCCTTCCGATAGCAGAGATGTGATATCTCAATGCTTATACCAAACCTGATGACCCATCCTATGGCATGAGATGTGATATCCAACTCCTTCCCATTGCAATCCTGAGTTCCTTCCTATAGCATGAGATGTGATATCTCAATGCTTCTATCAAACCTGAGACCCTTCCTTTAGCATGAGATGTGATATCCAACTCCTTGCCATTCCAATTCTGAGACCCTTCCTATAACATGAGACGTGATATCCAACTCCTTCCCATTCCAATCCTGAGACTCCTCCTATAGCATGAGATGTGATATCTCAATGCTTCTAATACCAAACATGGGACCCGCCCTACAACATGAGATATGATATCCAAATCCTTCCCCTTCCAAACCTGAGACCCTTCCTTTAGCATGAGATGTGATATCCAATCCTTCCCATTCCAATCCTGAAACTCTTCCTATAGCATGAGATGTGATAGCTCAATGTTTCTAATAAAAAACCTGAGACCCTTCCTATAGCAAGAGATGTGATATCCAAATCCTTCCCATTCCAATCCTGAGACCCTTCCTATAACGATATGTGATATCCAACTCCTTCCCATTCCAACCTGAGACACTTCCTATAGCATGAGAAGGGATATCCAAATCCTTCGCATTCCAATCCTGAGATCCTTCCTATAACATGATGTGATATCCAATTCCTTCCCATTCCAAACCTGAGACCCTTCCTATTGGATGAGATGTGATATCCAACTCCTTCCCATTCCAATCCTGAGACCCTTCCTATACCATGAGATGTGATATCTCAATGCTTCTAATACCAAACCTGGGACCCGCCCTATAACATGAGATATGATATGCAAATCCTTCCCCTTCCAAACCTGAGACCCTTCCTTTAGCATGAGATGTGATATCCAAATCCTTCCCATTCCAATCCCGAAACCCTTCCTATAGCATGAGATGTGAAATCTCAATGTTTCTAATAAAAAACCTGAGAGCCTTCCTATAGCAAGAGATGTGATATCCAAAACCTTCCCATTTCAATCTTGAGACCCTTCCTATAGCATGAGATGTGATATCCAACTCCTTCCCATTCCAACCTGAGACCCTTCCTATAGCATGAGAAGGGATATCCAACTCCTTCCCAATCCAATCCTGGGACCCTTCCGATAGCAGAGATGTGATATCTCAATGCTTATACCAAACCTGAGACCCTACCTTTAGTATGATGTGATATCCAAATCCTTCACATTCCAATCCTGAGACCCTTCCTATAGCATGAGATGTGATATCTCAATGCTTCTAATACCAAACCTGAGATCCTTCCTATAACATGAGATGTGATATCCAACTCCTTCCCATTCCAAACCTGAGACCCTTCCAATAGCATGAGATTTGATATCTCAATGCTTCTAAAAACAAACATGAGAACCATCCTATAACGAGATGTGAAATACGAATCCTTCCCTTCCCAAACCTGAGACCCTTCCTATAGCTCGAGATGTGATATCAAACTCCTTCCCATTCCAATCCTGAGATCCTTCCTATAACGAGATGTGATATCCAACTCCTTCCCATTCCAACCTGAGACACTTCCTATAGCATGAGAAGCGATATCCAAATCCTTCCCATTCCAATCCTGAGATCCTTCCTATAACATGATGTGATATCCAATTCCTTCCCATTCCAAACCTGAGACCCTTCCTATTGGATGAGATGTGATATCCAACTCCTTCCCATTCCAATCCTGAGACCCTTCCTATACCATGAGATGTGATATCTCAATGCTTCTAATACCAAACCTGGGACCCGCCCTATAACATGAGATATGATATCCAAATCCTTCCCCTTCCAAACCTGAGACCCTTCCTTTAGCATGAGATGTGATATCCAAAGCCTTCCCATTCCAATCCTGAAACCCTTCCTATAGCATGAGATGTGATATCTCAATGTTTCTAATAAAAAACCTGAGACCCTTCCTATAGCAAGAGATGTGATATCCAAAACCTTCCCATATCAATCTTGAGACCCTTCCTAAAGCATGAGATGTGATATCCAACTCCTTCCCATTCCAACCTGAGACCCTTCCTATAGCATGAGAAGGGATATCCAACTCCTTCCCAATCCAATCCTGAGACCCTTCCGATAGCAGAGATGTGATATCTCAATGCTTATACCAAACCTGAGACCCTAACTTTAGTATGATGTGATATCCAAATCCTTCACATTCCAATCCTGAGACCCTTCCTATAGCATGAGATGTGATATCTCAATGCTTCTAATACCAAACCTGAGATCCTTCCTATAACATGAGATGTGATATCCAACTCCTTCCCATTCCAAACCTGAGACCCTTCCAATAGCATGAGATTTGATATCTCAATGCTTCTAAAAACAAACATGAGAACCATCCTATAACGAGATGTGAAATCCGAATCCTTCCCTTCCCAAACCTGAGACCCTTCCTATAGCTCGAGATGTGATATCAAACTCCTTCCCATTCCAATCCTGAGATAGCTTGAGATGTGATATCGAACTCCTTCCCATTCCAATCCTGAGACCCTTATTATACCATGAGATGTGATATCTCAAGGCATCTAATACCAAACCCGAGACCCGTCCTAAAACATGAGATGTGAGATCCAAATCCTTCCCCTTCCAAACCTGAGACCTTTCCTTTAGCATATGTGATATCCAACTCCTTCCCATTCCAATCCTGAGACCCTTCCGATAGCATGAGATGTGATATCTCAATGCTTCTAATATCAAACCTGAGACCCTCCCTATAGCATGAGATGTGATATCCAACTCCTTGCCATTCCAATCCTGAGACCCTTCCTATAACATGAGACGTGATATCCAACTCCTTCCCATTCCAATCCTGAGACTCCTCCTATAGCATGAGATGTGATATCTCAATGCTTCTAATACCAAACCTGGGACCCGTCCTATAACATGAGATGTGATATCCAAATCCTTCCCCTTCCAAACCTGAGACCCTTCCTTTAGCATGAGATGTGATATCCAAATCCTTCCGATTCCAATCCTGAAACCCTTCCTATAGCATGAGATGTGATAGCTCAATGTTTCTAATAAAAAACCTGAGACCCTTCCTATAGCAAGAGATGTGATATCCAAATCCTTCCCATTCCAATCCTGAGACCCTTCCTATAACGAGATGTGATATCCAACTCCTTCCCATTCCAACCTGAGACACTTCCTATAGCATGAGAAGGGATATCCAAATCCTTCCCATTCCAATCCTGAGATCCTTCCTATAACATGATGTGATATCCAATTCCTTCCCATTCCAAACCTGAAACCCTTCCTATTGGATGAGATGTGATATCCAACTCCTTCCTATTCCAATCCTGACACCCTTCCTATACCATGAGATGTGATATCTCAATGCTTCTAATACCAAACCTGGGACCCGCCCTATAACATGAGATATGATATCCAAATCCTTCCCCTTCCAAACCTGAGACCCTTCCTTTAGCATGAGATGTGATATCCAAATCCTTCCCATTCCAATCCTGAAACCCTTCCTATAGCATGAGATGTGATATCTCAATGTTTCTAATAAAAAAAAACCTGAGACCCTTCCTATAGCAAGAGATGTGATATCCAAATCCTTCCCATTTCAATCTTGAGACCCTTCCTATAGCATGAGATGTGATATCCAACTGCTTCCCATTCCAACCTGAGACCCTTCCTATAGCATGAGAAGGGATATCCAACTCCTTCCCAATCCAATCCTGAGACCCTTCCGATACCAGAGATGTGATATCTCAATGCTTATACCAAACCTGAGACCCTACCTTTAGTATGATGTGATATCCAACTCCTTCCCATTCCAATCCTGAGACCCTTCCTATAGCATGAGATGTGATATCTCAATGCTTCTAATACCAAACCTGAGATCCTTCCTATAACATGAGATGTGATATCCAACTCCTTCCCATTCCAAACCTGAGACCCTTCCAATAGCATGAGATTTGATATCTCAATGCTTCTAAAAACAAACATGAGAACCATCCTATAACATGAGATGTGAAATCCCAATCCTTCCCTTCCCAAACCTGAGACCCTTCCGATAGCATGAGATGTGATATCTCAATGCTTCTAAAACCAAACATGAGAACCATCCTATAACATGAGATGTGAAATCCAAATCATTCCCTTTCCAAACCTGAGACCCTTCCTATACCATGAGATGTGATATTTCAATGCTTCTAATACTAAACCTGAGACCCGTCCTAAAACATGAGATGTGAGATCCAAATCCTTCCCCTTCCAAACCTGAGACCTTTCCTTTAGCATGAGATGTGATATCAACTCCTTCCCATTCCAAACCTGAGACCCTTCCGATAGCATGAGATGTGATATCTCAATGCTTCTAATATCAAACCTGAGACCCTCCCTATAGCATGAGATGTGATATCCAACTCCTTGCCATTCCAATCCTGAGACCCTTCCTATAACATGAGACGTGATATCCAACTCCTTCCCATTCCAATCCTGAGACTCCTCCTATAGCATGAGATGTGCTATCTCAATGCTTCTAATACCAAACCTGGGACCCGTCCTATAACATGAGATGTGATATCCAAATCCTTCCCCTTCCAAACCTGAGACCCTTCCTTTAGCATGAGATGTGATATCCAAATCCTTCCGATTCCAATCCTGAAACCCTTCCTATAGCATGAGATGTGATAGCTCAATGTTTCTAATAAAAAACCTGAGACCCTTCCTATAGCAAGAGATGTGATATCCAAATCCTTCCCATTCCAATCCTGAGACCCTTCCTATAACGAGATGTGATATCCAACTCCTTCCCATTCCAACCTGAGACACTTCCTATAGCATGAGAAGGGCTATCCAAATCCTTCCCATTCCAATCCTGAGATCCTTCCTATAACATGATGTGATATCCAATTCCTTCCCATTCCAAACCTGAAACCCTTCCAATTGGATGAGATGTGATATCCAACTCCTTCCTATTCCAATCCTGACACCCTTCCTATACCATGAGATGTGATATCTCAATGCTTCTAATACCAAACCTGGGACCCGCCCTATAACATGAGATATGATATCCAAATCCTTCCCCTTCCAAACCTGAGACCCTTCCTTTAGCATGAGATGTGATATCCAAATCCTTCCCATTCCAATCCTGAAACCCTTCCTATAGCATGAGATGTGATATCTCAATGTTTCTAATAAAAAAAACCTGAGACCCTTCCTATAGCAAGAGATGTGATATCCAAATCCTTCCCATTTCAATCTTGAGACCCTTCCTATAGCATGAGATGTGATATCCAACTGCTTCCCATTCCAACCTGAGACCCTTCCTATAGCATGAGAAGGGATATCCAACTCCTTCCCAATCCAATCCTGAGACCCTTCCGATACCAGAGATGTGATATCTCAATGCTTATACCAAACCTGGGACCCTACCTTTAGTATGATGTGATATCCAAATCCTTCACATTCCAATCCTGAGACCCTTCCTATAGCATGAGATGTGATATCTCAATGCTTCTAATACCAAACCTGAGATCCTTCCTATAACATGAGATGTGATATCCAACTCCTTCCCATTCCAAACCTGAGACCCTTCCAATAGCATGAGATTTGATATCTCAATGCTTCTAAAAACAAACATGAGAACCATCCTATAACATGAGATGTGAAATCCCAATCCTTCCCTTCCCAAACCTGAGACCCTTCCGATAGCATGAGATGTGATATCTCAATGCTTCTAAAACCAAACATGAGAACCATCCTATAACATGAGATGTGAAATCCAAATCATTCCCTTTCCAAACCTGAGACCCTTCCTATAGCTTGAGATGTGATATCAAACTCCTTCCCATTCAATGTGATATCCAACTCCTTCCCATTCCAATCCTGAGACCCTTCCTATACCATGAGATGTGATATTTCAATGCTTCTAATACTAAACCTGAGACCCGTCCTAAAACATGAGATGTGAGATCCAAATCCTTCCCCTTCCAAACCTGAGACCTTTCCTTTAGCATGAGATGTGATATCAACTCCTTCCCATTCCAAACCTGAGACCCTTCCTATAGCATGAGATGTTATATCTTAATGCTTCTAAAACCAAACCTGAGAACCATCCTATAACATGTGAACTCCAAATCCTTCCCTTTCCAAACCTGAGACCCTTCCGATAGCATGAGATGTGATATCTCAATGCTACTAAAACCAAACATGAGAACCATCCTATAACATGAGATGTGAAATCCAAATCCTTCCCTTTCCAAACCTGAGACCCTTCCTATAGATTGAGATGTGATATCAAACTCCTTCCCATTCCAATCCTGAGATAGCTTGAGATGTGATAGCCAACTCCTTCCCATTCCAATCCTGAGACCCTTCCTATACCATGAGATGTGATATCTCAATGCTTCTAATACCAAACCTGAGACCCGTCCTAAAACATGAGATGTGAGATCCAAATCCTTCCCCTTCCAAACCTGAGACCCTTCCTATAGCTTGAGATGTGATATCAAACTCCTTCCCATTCCAATCCCGAGATAGCTTGAGATGTGATATCCAACTCCATCCCATTCCAATCCTGA
This sequence comes from Ambystoma mexicanum, assembly GCF_040938575.1. Taxonomy (NCBI): domain Eukaryota; kingdom Metazoa; phylum Chordata; class Amphibia; order Caudata; family Ambystomatidae; genus Ambystoma; species Ambystoma mexicanum. The sequence goes on from NC_090934.1 coordinate 1,160,667,709, forward strand.
GACCCTTCCGATAGCATGAGATGTGATAGCTCAATGCTTCTAATATCAAAACTGAGACCCTCCCTATAGTATGAGATGTGATATCTAAGTCCTTCCCATTCCTATCCTGAGACCCTTCCGATAGCAGAGATGTGATATCTCAATGCTTATACCAAACCTCATGACCCATCCTATGGCATGAGATGTGATATCCAACTCCTTCCCATTGCAATCCTGAGTTCCTTCCTATAGCATGAGATGTGATATCTCAATGCTTCTATCAAACCTGAGACCCTTCCTTTAGCATGAGATGTGATATCCAACTCCTTGCCATTCCAATCCTGAGACCCTTCGAATAACATGAGACGTGATATCCAACTCCTTCCCATTCCAATCCTGAGACTCCTCCTATAGCATGAGATGTGATATCTCAATGTTTCTAATACCAAACATGGGACCCGTCCTATAACATGAGATATGATATCCAAATCCTTCCCCTTCCAAACCTGAGACCCTTCCTTTAGCATGAGATGTGATATCCAAATCCTTCCCATTCCAATCCTGAAACCCTTCCTATAGCATGAGATGTGATAGCTCAATGTTTCTAATACAAAACCTGAGACCCTTCCTATAGCAAGAGATGTGATATCCAAATCCTTCCCATTCCAATCCTGAGACCCTTCCTATAACGAGATGTGATATCCAACACCTTCCCATTCCAACCTGAGACACTTCCTATAGCATGAGAAGGGATATCCAAATCCTTCCCATTCCAATCCTGAGATCCTTCCTATAACATGATGTGATATCCAATTCCTTTCCATTCCAAACCTGAGACCCTTCCTATTGGATGAGATGTGATATCCAACTCCTTCCCATTCCAATCCTGAGACCCTTCCTATACCATGAGATGTGATATCTCAATGCTTCTAATACCAAACCTGGGACCCGCCCTATAACATGAGATATGATATGCAAATCCTTCCCCTTCCAAACCTGAGACCCTTCCTTTAGCATGAGATGTGATATCCAAATCCTTCCCATTGCAATCCTGAGTTCCTTCCTATAGCATGAGATGTGATATCTCAATGCTTCTATCAAACCTGAGACCCTTCCTTTAGCATGAGATGTGATATCCAACTCCTTGCCATTCCAATTCTGAGACCCTTCCTATAACATGAGACGTGATATCCAACTCCTTCCCATTCCAATCCTGAGACTCCTCCTATAGCATGAGATGTGATATCTCAATGCTTCTAATACCAAACATGGGACCCGCCCTACAACATGAGATATGATATCCAAATCCTTCCCCTTCCAAACCTGAGACCCTTCCTTTAGCATGAGATGTGATATCCAATCCTTCCCATTCCAATCCTGAAACTCTTCCTATAGCATGAGATGTGATAGCTCAATGTTTCTAATAAAAAACCTGAGACCCTTCCTATAGCAAGAGATGTGATATCCAAATCCTTCCCATTCCAATCCTGAGACCCTTCCTATAACGAGATGTGATATCCAACTCCTTCCCATTCCAACCTGAGACACTTCCTGTAGCATGAGAAGGGATATCCAAATCCTTCGCATTCCAATCCTGAGATCCTTCCTATAACATGATGTGATATCCAATTCCTTCCCATTCCAAACCTGAGACCCTTCCTATTGGATGAGATGTGATATCCAACTCCTTCCCATTCCAATCCTGAGACCCTTCCTATACCATGAGATGTGATATCTCAATGCTTCTAATACCAAACCTGGGACCCGCCCTATAACATGAGATATGATATGCAAATCCTTCCCCTTCCAAACCTGAGACCCTTCCTTTAGCATGAGATGTGATATCCAAATCCTTCCCATTCCAATCCCGAAACCCTTCCTATAGCATGAGATGTGAAATCTCAATGTTTCTAATAAAAAACCTGAGAGCCTTCCTATAGCAAGAGATGTGATATCCAAAACCTTCCCATTTCAATCTTGAGACCCTTCCTATAGCATGAGATGTGATATCCAACTCCTTCCCATTCCAACCTGAGACCCTTCCTATAGCATGAGAAGGGATATCCAACTCCTTCCCAATCCAATCCTGGGACCCTTCCGATAGCAGAGATGTGATATCTCAATGCTTATACCAAACCTGAGACCCTACCTTTAGTATGATGTGATATCCAAATCCTTCACATTCCAATCCTGAGACCCTTCCTATAGCATGAGATGTGATATCTCAATGCTTCTAATACCAAACCTGAGATCCTTCCTATAACATGAGATGTGATATCCAACTCCTTCCCATTCCAAACCTGAGACCCTTCCAATAGCATGAGATTTGATATCTCAATGCTTCTAAAAACAAACATGAGAACCATCCTATAACGAGATGTGAAATACGAATCCTTCCCTTCCCAAACCTGAGACCCTTCCTATAGCTCGAGATGTGATATCAAACTCCTTCCCATTCCAATCCTGAGATCCTTCCTATAACGAGATGTGATATCCAACTCCTTCCCATTCCAACCTGAGACACTTCCTATAGCATGAGAAGCGATATCCAAATCCTTCCCATTCCAATCCTGAGATCCTTCCTATAACATGATGTGATATCCAATTCCTTCCCATTCCAAACCTGAGACCCTTCCTATTGGATGAGATGTGATATCCAACTCCTTCCCATTCCAATCCTGAGACCCTTCCTATACCATGAGATGTGATATCTCAATGCTTCTAATACCAAACCTGGGACCCGCCCTATAACATGAGATATGATATCCAAATCCTTCCCCTTCCAAACCTGAGACCCTTCCTTTAGCATGAGATGTGATATCCAAAGCCTTCCCATTCCAATCCTGAAACCCTTCCTATAGCATGAGATGTGATATCTCAATGTTTCTAATAAAAAACCTGAGACCCTTCCTATAGCAAGAGATGTGATATCCAAAACCTTCCCATATCAATCTTGAGACCCTTCCTAAAGCATGAGATGTGATATCCAACTCCTTCCCATTCCAACCTGAGACCCTTCCTATAGCATGAGAAGGGATATCCAACTCCTTCCCAATCCAATCCTGAGACCCTTCCGATAGCAGAGATGTGATATCTCAATGCTTATACCAAACCTGAGACCCTAACTTTAGTATGATGTGATATCCAAATCCTTCACATTCCAATCCTGAGACCCTTCCTATAGCATGAGATGTGATATCTCAATGCTTCTAATACCAAACCTGAGATCCTTCCTATAACATGAGATGTGATATCCAACTCCTTCCCATTCCAAACCTGAGACCCTTCCAATAGCATGAGATTTGATATCTCAATGCTTCTAAAAACAAACATGAGAACCATCCTATAACGAGATGTGAAATCCGAATCCTTCCCTTCCCAAACCTGAGACCCTTCCTATAGCTCGAGATGTGATATCAAACTCCTTCCCATTCCAATCCTGAGATAGCTTGAGATGTGATATCGAACTCCTTCCCATTCCAATCCTGAGACCCTTATTATACCATGAGATGTGATATCTCAAGGCATCTAATACCAAACCCGAGACCCGTCCTAAAACATGAGATGTGAGATCCAAATCCTTCCCCTTCCAAACCTGAGACCTTTCCTTTAGCATATGTGATATCCAACTCCTTCCCATTCCAATCCTGAGACCCTTCCGATAGCATGAGATGTGATATCTCAATGCTTCTAATATCAAACCTGAGACCCTCCCTATAGCATGAGATGTGATATCCAACTCCTTGCCATTCCAATCCTGAGACCCTTCCTATAACATGAGACGTGATATCCAACTCCTTCCCATTCCAATCCTGAGACTCCTCCTATAGCATGAGATGTGATATCTCAATGCTTCTAATACCAAACCTGGGACCCGTCCTATAACATGAGATGTGATATCCAAATCCTTCCCCTTCCAAACCTGAGACCCTTCCTTTAGCATGAGATGTGATATCCAAATCCTTCCGATTCCAATCCTGAAACCCTTCCTATAGCATGAGATGTGATAGCTCAATGTTTCTAATAAAAAACCTGAGACCCTTCCTATAGCAAGAGATGTGATATCCAAATCCTTCCCATTCCAATCCTGAGACCCTTCCTATAACGAGATGTGATATCCAACTCCTTCCCATTCCAACCTGAGACACTTCCTATAGCATGAGAAGGGATATCCAAATCCTTCCCATTCCAATCCTGAGATCCTTCCTATAACATGATGTGATATCCAATTCCTTCCCATTCCAAACCTGAAACCCTTCCTATTGGATGAGATGTGATATCCAACTCCTTCCTATTCCAATCCTGACACCCTTCCTATACCATGAGATGTGATATCTCAATGCTTCTAATACCAAACCTGGGACCCGCCCTATAACATGAGATATGATATCCAAATCCTTCCCCTTCCAAACCTGAGACCCTTCCTTTAGCATGAGATGTGATATCCAAATCCTTCCCATTCCAATCCTGAAACCCTTCCTATAGCATGAGATGTGATATCTCAATGTTTCTAATAAAAAAAAACCTGAGACCCTTCCTATAGCAAGAGATGTGATATCCAAATCCTTCCCATTTCAATCTTGAGACCCTTCCTATAGCATGAGATGTGATATCCAACTGCTTCCCATTCCAACCTGAGACCCTTCCTATAGCATGAGAAGGGATATCCAACTCCTTCCCAATCCAATCCTGAGACCCTTCCGATACCAGAGATGTGATATCTCAATGCTTATACCAAACCTGAGACCCTACCTTTAGTATGATGTGATATCCAACTCCTTCCCATTCCAATCCTGAGACCCTTCCTATAGCATGAGATGTGATATCTCAATGCTTCTAATACCAAACCTGAGATCCTTCCTATAACATGAGATGTGATATCCAACTCCTTCCCATTCCAAACCTGAGACCCTTCCAATAGCATGAGATTTGATATCTCAATGCTTCTAAAAACAAACATGAGAACCATCCTATAACATGAGATGTGAAATCCCAATCCTTCCCTTCCCAAACCTGAGACCCTTCCGATAGCATGAGATGTGATATCTCAATGCTTCTAAAACCAAACATGAGAACCATCCTATAACATGAGATGTGAAATCCAAATCATTCCCTTTCCAAACCTGAGACCCTTCCTATAGCTTGAGATGTGATATCAAACTCCTTCGCATTCAATGTGATATCCAACTCCTTCCCATTCCAATCCTGAGACCCTTCCTATACCATGAGATGTGATATTTCAATGCTTCTAATACTAAACCTGAGACCCGTCCTAAAACATGAGATGTGAGATCCAAATCCTTCCCCTTCCAAACCTGAGACCTTTCCTTTAGCATGAGATGTGATATCAACTCCTTCCCATTCCAAACCTGAGACCCTTCCGATAGCATGAGATGTGATATCTCAATGCTTCTAATATCAAACCTGAGACCCTCCCTATAGCATGAGATGTGATATCCAACTCCTTGCCATTCCAATCCTGAGACCCTTCCTATAACATGAGACGTGATATCCAACTCCTTCCCATTCCAATCCTGAGACTCCTCCTATAGCATGAGATGTGCTATCTCAATGCTTCTAATACCAAACCTGGGACCCGTCCTATAACATGAGATGTGATATCCAAATCCTTCCCCTTCCAAACCTGAGACCCTTCCTTTAGCATGAGATGTGATATCCAAATCCTTCCGATTCCAATCCTGAAACCCTTCCTATAGCATGAGATGTGATAGCTCAATGTTTCTAATAAAAAACCTGAGACCCTTCCTATAGCAAGAGATGTGATATCCAAATCCTTCCCATTCCAATCCTGAGACCCTTCCTATAACGAGATGTGATATCCAACTCCTTCCCATTCCAACCTGAGACACTTCCTATAGCATGAGAAGGGATATCCAAATCCTTCCCATTCCAATCCTGAGATCCTTCCTATAACATGATGTGATATCCAATTCCTTCCCATTCCAAACCTGAAACCCTTCCTATTGGATGAGATGTGATATCCAACTCCTTCCTATTCCAATCCTGACACCCTTCCTATACCATGAGATGTGATATCTCAATGCTTCTAATACCAAACCTGGGACCCGCCCTATAACATGAGATATGATATCCAAATCCTTCCCCTTCCAAACCTGAGACCCTTCCTTTAGCATGAGATGTGATATCCAAATCCTTCCCATTCCAATCCTGAAACCCTTCCTATAGCATGAGATGTGATATCTCAATGTTTCTAATAAAAAAAACCTGAGACCCTTCCTATAGCAAGAGATGTGATATCCAAATCCTTCCCATTTCAATCTTGAGACCCTTCCTATAGCATGAGATGTGATATCCAACTGCTTCCCATTCCAACCTGAGACCCTTCCTATAGCATGAGAAGGGATATCCAACTCCTTCCCAATCCAATCCTGAGACCCTTCCGATACCAGAGATGTGATATCTCAATGCTTATACCAAACCTGAGACCCTACCTTTAGTATGATGTGATATCCAAATCCTTCACATTCCAATCCTGAGACCCTTCCTATAGCATGAGATGTGATATCTCAATGCTTCTAATACCAAACCTGAGATCCTTCCTATAACATGAGATGTGATATCCAACTCCTTCCCATTCCAAACCTGAGACCCTTCCAATAGCATGAGATTTGATATCTCAATGCTTCTAAAAACAAACATGAGAACCATCCTATAACATGAGATGTGAAATCCCAATCCTTCCCTTCCCAAACCTGAGACCCTTCCGATAGCACGAGATGTGATATCTCAATGCTTCTAAAACCAAACATGAGAACCATCCTATAACATGAGATGTGAAATCCAAATCATTCCCTTTCCAAACCTGAGACCCTTCCTATAGCTTGAGATGTGATATCAAACTCCTTCCCATTCAATGTGATATCCAACTCCTTCCCATTCCAATCCTGAGACCCTTCCTATACCATGAGATGTGATATTTCAATGCTTCTAATACTAAACCTGAGACCCGTCCTAAAACATGAGATGTGAGATCCAAATCCTTCCCCTTCCAAACCTGAGACCTTTCCTTTAGCATGAGATGTGATATCAACTCCTTCCCATTCCAAACCTGAGACCCTTCCTATAGCATGAGATGTTATATCTTAATGCTTCTAAAACCAAACCTGAGAACCATCCTATAACATGTGAACTCCAAATCCTTCCCTTTCCAAACCTGAGACCCTTCCGATAGCATGAGATGTGATATCTCAATGCTACTAAAACCAAACATGAGAACCATCCTATAACATGAGATGTGAAATCCAAATCCTTCCCTTTCCAAACCTGAGACCCTTCCTATAGATTGAGATGTGATATCAAACTCCTTCCCATTCCAATCCTGAGATAGCTTGAGATGTGATAGCCAACTCCTTCCCATTCCAATCCTGAGACCCTTCCTATACCATGAGATGTGATATCTCAATGCTTCTAATACCAAACCTGAGACCCGTCCTAAAACATGAGATGTGAGATCCAAATCCTTCCCCTTCCAAACCTGAGACCCTTCCTATAGCTTGAGATGTGATATCAAACTCCTTCCCATTCCAATCCCGAGATAGCTTGAGATGTGATATCCAACTCCATCCCATTCCAATCCTGAGACCCTTCCGATAGCATGAGATGTGATAGCTCAATGCTTCTAATATCAAAACTGAGACCCTCCCTATAGTATGAGATGTGATATCTAAGTCCTTCCCATTCCTATCCTGAGACCCTTCCGATAGCAGAGATGTGATATCTCAATGCTTATACCAAACCTCATGACCCATCCTATGGCATGAGATGTGATATCCAACTCCTTCCCATTGCAATCCTGAGTTCCTTCCTATAGCATGAGATGTGATATCTCAATGCTTCTATCAAACCTGAGACCCTTCCTTTAGCATGAGATGTGATATCCAACTCCTTGCCATTCCAATCCTGAGACCCTTCGAATAACATGAGACGTGATATCCAACTCCTTCCCATTCCAATCCTGAGACTCCTCCTATAGCATGAGATGTGATATCTCAATGCTTCTAATACCAAACATGGGACCCGTCCTATAACATGAGATATGATATCCAAATCCTTCCCCTTCCAAACCTGAGACCCTTCCTTTAGCATGAGATGTGATATCCAAATCCTTCCCATTCCAATCCTGAAACCCTTCCTATAGCATGAGATGTGATAGCTCAATGTTTCTAATACAAAACCTGAGACCCTTCCTATAGCAAGAGATGTGATATCCAAATCCTTCCCATTCCAATCCTGAGACCCTTCCTATAACGAGATGTGATATCCAACACCTTCCCATTCCAACCTGAGACACTTCCTATAGCATGAGAAGGGATATCCAAATCCTTCCCATTCCAATCCTGAGATCCTTCCTATAACATGATGTGATATCCAATTCCTTTCCATTCCAAACCTGAGACCCTTCCTATTGGATGAGATGTGATATCCAACTCCTTCCCATTCAAATCCTGAGACCCTTCCTATACCATGAGATGTGATATCTCAATGCTTCTAATACCAAACCTGGGACCCGCCCTATAACATGAGATATGATATCCAAATCCTTCCCATTTCAATCTTGAGACTGTAAGGATATTTGGCGTGTTACAGCACAGAGTACAGCACTACTGCACAGATAGCAATTTTTTTTGATGCAGCACCACCACATGGGTGTGGTGCATTGCTATATGTGTTGCCAGATTAACATGGATGTTAGGAAAGATTTCGTAATTGTAGGGAATTTTCCTTCCATGTGGCAACCCCTAAACGTTTTGCTATTGTTTTTAACCTTGTTGTTGACTTTGCCAGAGAAGTACAGCCTTCTGCCGCACTTCTCTGGGCTTTCGCTCCTTTTCTTATGGGGAAACTGACATGCCCTTAAGACAGTCAGTACCGGGGAACGCTGTTTCCCGTAGTTTCCTTTATCATGTTGCGGCTTTAGTGCAACATGACACAAGAGAGCACTGTAAGCTAAGTTACAGCTCTCTTGGGTCTCTAGCCTTCTACAGACCCTAGATACTCTTTTAGGATGGTATTTGATCGGTGCAAGTCATTCAGGGACTCGAATGGTGGCAGCGATCGTTTTGTTTATTTTGAGCTCCTTTTGGCGTTCTGAGCACGTTTTTGCCCTGAACCCAAAATGGTGGCCTGGCTCTCCAAAATGGCCAGACCACGAGGCTCCTTTGTCTTGTCCACTGACCGTCTTGCTCCCTTCACCTTCCCCAGGTCGGGCGACCCGGGGCCTTCCTTATTTGGGCATGTACTTTCCCGCGAAACGTAGTTGCTTTCGCGGGCTTCTACATGTCGTTTGTGTGCCTCCAGGGTGTGGGCTGGGATGTCTGGTCCCAATACACATCCTGGGTGCCAGAGAGTCTGGGGTAGTGTGAATGCCTGGGACCACCGTGGTCCGTGATTGGTCCACGTATGGTATGTGTGTTGATGAGCAGATCTCCCATTGGCTCCCCTCCGTTTTGGCGCGAAGGGAACCGTGGATAAGAGGGAGCTGGAAACACCACTGCCAGGTCGATCTCCTGAGTTCTCACGAACGAAGGAATACAGGAGCCAAGTATCCTGCAACCCAGAGGCTGGACCGAGGAATCGCTGGTGACCCGCTGAAGGAATCCTCCTTTGCACTGCTGTCGTCCTGTGAAACCCTTTCCTCCTTGGATCGAACCAGAAGGCCTGTACTGGTGCTTCGACCTTTGGAATAGCAGGAACAGCTATTCCCGGCGACTTCATCATCTCCTGCCAAGTAAGCCTTCGGAAGTGTCTCTGGGCCATCCAGTTGACTGACCAGCTTACAAGGGAGTCCTGCTCTGTAACTGCCGCCAGGTTGTGTTGTATTTCGAGTCCTTGTCACTCTCCCACGCTTCGTACACTTGGCGTTCCCAAGTCTGAAGGGAGGAGTGTACATTTGGCTTGAATACACACAGCCGCTCTGTTGTCCTGCTGCGGCAACAAAACTGTGCTGGTTTCGTCGATTGGGACGTCTTTTTGCTCTACACGACCACGAGGCGTTCCCTGCTCTTCTGAACCTGCCAGCTGCTGAAACTAACGTGGAGAAGCCTGGGTCTGCTTGCTTCGGGGACCGGTGAGTAGTTTAGCTAGGATCTGGTCGCCCTCCTGCAGTATCCCATTGCTTTTCCCTGCTGTGTAAAAACAGCACCCTTTTGCCGTACTCGCGCTCTGCTTCTGCTCGCTGTGGAGGCTGCGCTTGAGTTGCGGAACCTGTTCTCCTTCTGCTGTGCACTAACCCGAACTGCCTGACTTCCTCCGAAGAGCTTCCCCTTTTGCCCGTTGGCACCGGCGTGGCAGGTACTTTGAGCACAAGGCTCCACTCTTCGCAGGGCTCGGACTTCCATCTAGTTAGGTGCCTCTGAAGGCGAACTGAGTCTAAAGCGTTATCGCACTGCCTGTTTTCCTTTCCTTTCAGGTGGACTACATATTTCGTGCTTTAAACGCTTGCGACTGTGTATTTGTATATATATTGTGTTGATATGGTATGTGTTGGTTTAATATTGTTATAGTGTGATTTTCTTGCTACGGTCATTATTTTAAAGGCCTTAAAATAAATGTGTATCTATTTTTGATATAACAACTGTTTGGAGTAGTTTGTAAGCGCTCTTGCTTTGTGTGCTCATTGCGGGCTTTCAGTCACCCTCACCCCTCTTGAGACCTAGTCTTGACCGCCGCGATCGCTACCTTGATTGGTCTGGCTTGTCCAGAGGTTACCCTGTTCCAAGTAATTAGGTTGGCCTTCTGAACTTCTGCGCCACCAGGACAGAGTTCAGAAATCCGTCTTAACAAATTGGTGTACAGCGGTGGGATACGACTGAAGGTATCCAGTGTTGCGCTCGAACTAAGGCATTTCAGGTTATTCCAAACAGTACACGTAGTGAATTGTTGTAATATAACTTTAAAAAGGCCATAGTCCTATCAAACAGTATGGAAACAAATACGTTGTTAACTTTAAATGCTTCCAAATCAGAAACGCTGAAAAAGATGTGTGCGGAGAGAGGTGTTTCCTCTCAAGGCACAAAATTGGAAATGATCCAGAGAATCGTGGCGTGGCAAGAAGCGCAGCTTGACGCTATAACTTCCGAGGACAGTGCAGAAGGTGGTGGGGCTGCTCTCACTGGCAGAACCGACGGTTCTGCCGCTGCACTGATCCATCGCGACCACGAGGACAGGGAGGATGTAATGTCTAATGTTTCCTCTGCCAGTGCTGATGGGGAGGCTATGCTTGAATTCAAGAAGCAAGAGCTGCGGTTTAGGCAGCAGGAGCTTGAATTCAGCATAGCCAAACTAAAAATCGAACAGGCAGAAAAACAGAAAGACAGGGATCACCAGTTGGAACTGGCCAAGCTTCAGGTTGCAAATGGATCCAAGGGTCCTAGACATGGGTCTGGGGCTTCCTCTCATCCACGGTTTCCGAAAGATCTGCTCAGTGTGTATGAAGAGAGGAATGACATTATGGACTGGCTGAATGCGTTTGAGTATGCATGCGAGGTCCAGGAAGTTGACAATGCTGATAAGATTGCGTGGTTGCTCAGTAGACTGCCCCATTCTGGCTGTAGTGCCATTATGGAAATGTCGAAGGCTGAGCGGGCTGATTTCGCAATGTTAAAGCAGACTCTCATTTTAAAGTTTGGGAAGACTCCGGCCCAATATTTAAAGCGTTTTCGAGAGTATAAGAAAAAGGAAGGTGGTACTTGGGTATCTTATGTCGCTGAATCTTTGAAAAACTTAACTGGCTGGGTCGAAGGCTATAAGGTTTCTACCTTCGACGGCATGATAAATCTTGTCATGCTGGAACACATTTTTGCTTCTTCTTCCCCGGAGCTTAAGCAGCATTTGGCCGATTCGAAGGAGATAGATCCTAAGAAACTGGCCATTGCAGCAGACTTATGGGTGTCACATCGAGTGTCCCATAAGGACAAAACTCATCCTGGTAAGCAGGAGGAAGGGAAAAAGTCCAAAGATGTGGAGGGTGGGGAATCTGCTAAATCTTCTTCCCATAAGGGCCACAAAAAGAAAAACAAGGGTAAGACACAAGAGAACTCACAGGGTAGTGGAGGTCAGCCTCCGAAACAGAACTCTGGTTACAATAAGCCTCCCTACGTAAACAGACCCAATGGGGCTTGTTTTTCTTGTGGAGCAACTGACCATGTGAAGGGGGATCCCCGTTGTAAGGTTAGACCTTTGGGGGTCCACTCCGCTAATCTGGCCTTCTCCTCCTATGAGGAAGAAGAGATTACAGGAGCATCCTTCTCCTCAGACTCATTTCCCAGCGGAATAGAGGCTGAGGTAGTTTTAGTGTCCCTGGGTTCCTGGGAGCCTAAAGTCGCAGAGGCTTATGCTAGGATTCCGGATAATACCAAGCACTACTTTAAAGACAGTGTGCTGATCAATGGAGTGGATACTCCAGCTCTTAGGGATAGTGGGTGCAGTCGAACTGTAGTGGATTCTACCTTGGTAGACTCAGAGGAAGTTGCCAGAGCTACTCTGATGCCCACTAAGTTGGCTGACGGCCCCCTCCGTATGTTTCCCGTGATCCCTGTAAATCTTACTTTAAATGGTACAGCAGTCAGGATTCCAGTGAGCATTCAGAGAAACGTCCCGGGAAAGGTCTTGTTGGGTAATGATCTCAGAGCTTTAGGGCTCGTAGGAGACACTGCCGAAAGACCCTACACACGGTCTCAAGCACGGGCAGCATTGGCCAAGTCCAATACGCCGCCCCATCCGAAGGGGAAACCCAAGGCGAAAGGAGTCTACAAGTCAAGACGGGGGAAGGAGAATATTCCCCCGAGCTCGCCTACCACTGCGGTGGAGGAAGTTGGTCAATCGCCCGGGCCTGACGAGGAGGTGGCGATGCCTGAAGTATTCGACCCCAACGATCATCCTGAACTAAAAGACTTGTTAGTTGAAGGAGGTCCTGATAGGGACGAATTCAGTAAAGGCCAACGTGAGTGCCCATCTCTGGAAGGCCTAAGGAGACAGGCCTGCTCCCAGCTTGAGGGTGAGCCTCCTGGGAAGCATAGGATTTATTGGGAAGGTGGACTCCTGTATAGTGAGCCCACAGAGTCTACAGAAGGAGACCATAGGAGGTTGGTGGTTCCCCTTGCTGTTAGGCCCTTCCTCCTGCAGTTGGCGCATGAAGTTCCCCTTGCTGGTCACCTTGGTATTAAGAGGACCAAGCAAAGGTTATCCATGCACTTCTACTGGCCCAAGATGGGGGTGCAAGTAGAAAGTCACTGCAGGAGTTGTGCCTCCTGCCAGTTGTCTGGTAAGGTTGGCGCGACAATCCAAGCTCCGTTGGTACCGCTCCCAGTTGTGGGGGTACCATTTGAAAGGGTAGGGATCGACATCGTTGGTCCCCTTGACCCGCAACAATCCTCGGGCAATAGGTTTATCCTGGTGCTGGTCGACCATGCAACCAGGTATCCTGAGGCCATCCCATTGAAAACTGTAACTGCCAAGTCAGTTGCAAAAGCTTTACTCGGCATATTTACTAGGGTTGGCTTCCCTAAAGAAGTTGTGTCAGATCGTGGCAGCAACTTTATGTCGAAGTATATGCAGGCTATGTGGAAAGAATGTGGGGTCACCTACAAGTTCTCTTCTGCATATCACCCCCAGACCAATGGTCTGGTGGAACGTTTCAACAGAACGTTAAAGAGCATGATTGGGGCTCTGGAGGAGCCCCAGAGAAGAAAATGGGATCTTCTTTTACCATGCCTACTGTTTGCCTACCGAGAGGTACCACAGGAGGGTGTTGGCTTCAGCCCCTTCGAACTTCTGTTCGGTCATCCCGTACGGGGACCCTTAGCCATTGTCAAAGAGGGATGGGAGATGCCCACTCCCCCTGTTACTACCAATGTAGTTGATTATGTGCTAGGGCTCAGAAAACGGATGGTACTTCTGATGGGCTTGGCTAGTGATAAATTGAAGGCAGGGCAAGCGCTGGTGAAACATTGGTACGACCAGAAAGCTTCCCTCATCAACTTTACACCTGGTCAGCAAGTCCTGATCATGAATCCAATAAGGCCTCGAGCTTTACAGGACAAATGGTCAGGCCCTTACACAGTGGTGGAGCCCCTGCTGGGTGAGGTGAACTATTTAGTGGACCTTGGAAGGCCTGGACAGGCTCCAAAAGTGTTCCACGTGAATAGGCTGAAGGCTTTCGTCCCAAGAGTCGAAATCGCAGCACTGCTACTGGCTTCAGATGTTGAGGAAGAGGAGTCAGAACCTCTCCCCGACCTGTTCCAAAGCGGTCCTTCAGATAGCTCCGTTGAGGGTGTCCGAGTGGCCCCTCACCTGACTTCTGATCAGCAGGCTGAGGTGAAAAGTTTGCTTAGGCAGTTTTCCCCCCTGTTTTCACAGTCGCCTGGTTTGACACCTTGGTGCAAACATAACATTGACACAGGAGACAGTGTACCTACCAAAAGTAGGGGATACAGGATGTCAGATAAAGTACGGTCTTATATTAAGACCGAGGTCAACAAGATGTTAGACCTTGGGGTGATTGAACCCTCTAGTAGTCCTTGGTCCAGTCCTGTGGTCTTGGTTCCAAAGGCAGGCACTTCTGAATTGAGGTTCTGCGTGGATTACAGGGCTCTGAATGCTGTCACCAAGACAGATGCACACCCCTTGCCTCAAACAGATGAGCTGGTGGATACTTTGGGTGCCTCCAAGTACCTCAGCACGTTTGACCTCACTGCTGGCTATTGGCAAATAGCTTTAGCAGAACATGCCAAGGAGAAGACAGCATTTTCTACTCCAGACGGCCTTTACCAATTCCGGGTAATGCCGTTCGGGTTGAAGAATGCACCTGCCACTTTCCAGAGGCTTGTGAATCATGTGTTGAATGGGTTGGACGAATTCTGTCTTGCATATCTGGACGATATAGCAGTTTTCAGTGCCACCTGGGAAGACCATGTGAAACACCTCAGGATTGTGCTCCAGGCTCTTCAGAAAGCCCACTTGACCATAAAGGCTAGTAAATGCCAGATTGGACAAGGCTCAGTGGTTTACCTTGGACATGAAGTAGGTGGAGGGAGGATACAGCCTCTACCCAGTAAAGTACAAGCAGTACAAGACTGGCCTACCCCCACTACGCAAACCCAAGTGAGAGCCTTTTTAGGACTCACAGGGTATTACCGCAATTTTGTGGCAGACTATGGTACCATAGCTGCTCCTCTGACTGCCCTCACAACTCCGAAGAAACCCAAGAAGGTAACTTGGACTGACGAGTGTGAGAAGGCCTTCAATGGCTTAAAAGACTCCTTGTGCCAGGCCCCTGTCCTACGGGCCCCTGATTATCAAAGACCTTTTATCGTGCAGACGGATGCCTCTGACACTGGGATAGGAGCTGTACTATCACAAGTAGATGAGAAGGGTAAGGAACACCCTATCGGTTTTATTAGTCGCCAGCTTAAGGACAGAGAGCTCAGATGGTCCACGGTAGAGAAAGAATGTTTCTCTGTTGTGTGGGCCCTAAGGAAGCTGAGGCCCTACCTCTATGGGACCCACTTCACTGTGCAGACTGACCATAAGCCGTTAAAGTGGCTAATGAACATGAAGGGGGAGAATCCAAAGTTGCTTAGGTGGTCCATAAGTCTACAAGGCTTCGACTTCACTATTGAGCATAGGCCAGGTGTCCAACATAGCAATGCTGATGGGTTGTCCAGAATGTTTTACCGACCTGAACAAGAGACTCATCCAGGGGTGGATTAGTTCCCCCTGTCCATAGTCTGGGAGGGGCGAGTGTTAGGAAAGATTTCGTAATTGTAGGGAATTTTCCTTCCATGTGGCAACCCCTAAACTTTTTGCTATTGTTTTTAACCTTGTTCTTGACTTTGCCAGAGAAGTACAGCCTTCTGCCGCACTTCTCTGGGCTTTCGCTCCTTTTCTTATGGGGAAACTGACATGCCCTTAAGACAGTCAGTACCGGGGAACGCTGTTTCCCGTAGTTTCCTTTATCATGTTGCGGCTTTAGTGCAACATGACACAAGAGAGCACTGTAAGCTAAGTTACAGCTCTCTTGGGTCTCTAGCCTTCTACAGACCCTAGATACTCTTTTAGGATGGTATTTGATCGGTGCAAGTCATTCAGGGACTCGAATGGTGGCAGCGATCGTTTTGTTTATTTTGAGCTCCTTTTGGCGTTCTGAGCACGTTTTTGCCCTGAACCCAAAATGGTGGCCTGGCTCTCCAAAATGGCCAGACCACGAGGCTCCTTTGTCTTGTCCACTGACCGTCTTGCTCCCTTCACCTTCCCCAGGTCGGGCGACCCGGGGCCTTCCTTATTTGGGCATGTACTTTCCCGCGAAACGTAGTTGCTTTCGCGGGCTTCTACATGTCGTTTGTGTGCCTCCAGGGTGTGGGCTGGGATGTCTGGTCCCAATACACATCCTGGGTGCCAGAGAGTCTGGGGTAGTGTGAATGCCTGGGACCACCGTGGTCCGTGATTGGTCCACGTATGGTATGTGTGTTGATGAGCGGATCTCCCATTGGCTCCCCTCCGTTTTGGCGCGAAGGGAACCGTGGATAAGAGGGAGCTGGAAACACCACTGCCAGGTCGATCTCCTGAGTTCTCACGAACGAAGGAATACAGGAGCCAAGTATCCTGCAACCCAGAGGCTGGACCGAGGAATCGCTGGTGACCCGCTGAAGGAATCCTCCTTTGCACTGCTGTCGTCCTGTGAAACCCTTTCCTCCTTGGATCGAACCAGAAGGCCTGTACTGGTGCTTCGACCTTTGGAATAGCAGGAACAGCTATTCCCGGTGACTTCATCATCTCCTGCCAAGTAAGCCTTCGGAAGTGTCTCTGGGCCATCCAGTTGACTGACCAGCTTACAAGGGAGTCCTGCTCTGTAACTGCCGCCAGGTTGTGTTGTATTTCGAGTCCTTGTCACTCTCCCACGCTTCGTACACTTGGCGTTCCCAAGTCTGAAGGGAGGAGTGTACATTTGGCTTGAATACACACAGCCGCTCTGTTGTCCTGCTGCGGCAACAAAACTGTGCTGGTTTCGTCGATTGGGACGTCTTTTTGCTCTACACGACCACGAGGCGTTCCCTGCTCTTCTGAACCTGCCAGCTGCTGAAACTAACGTGGAGAAGCCTGGGTCTGCTTGCTTCGGGGACCGGTGAGTAGTTTAGCTAGGATCTGGTCGCCCTCCTGCAGTATCCCATTGCTTTTCCCTGCTGTGTAAAAACAGCACCCTTTTGCCGTACTCGCGCTCTGCTTCTGCTCGCTGTGGAGGCTGCGCTTGAGTTGCGGAACCTGTTCTCCTTCTGCTGTGCACTAACCCGAACTGCCTGACTTCCTCCGAAGAGCTTCCCCTTTTGCCCGTTGGCACCGGCGTGGCAGGTACTTTGAGCACAAGGCTCCACTCTTCGCAGGGCTCGGACTTCCATCTAGTTAGGTGCCTCTGAAGGCGAACTGAGTCTAAAGCGTTATCGCACTGCCTGTTTTCCTTTCCTTTCAGGTGGACTACATATTTCGTGCTTTAAATGCTTGCGACTGTGTATTTGTATATATATTGTGTTGATATGGTATGTGTTGGTTTAATATTGTTATAGTGTGATTTTCTTGCTACGGTCATTATTTTAAAGGCCTTAAAATAAATGTGTATCTATTTTTGATATAACAACTGTTTGGAGTAGTTTGTAAGCACTCTTGCTTTGTGTGCTCATTGCGGGCTTTCAGTCACCCTCACCCCTCTTGAGACCTAGTCTTGACCGCTGCGATCGCTACCTTGATTGGTCTGGCTTGTCCAGAGGTTACCCTGTTCCAAGTAATTAGGTTGGCCTTCTGAACTTCTGCGCCACCAGGACAGAGTTCAGAAATCCGTCTTAACAATGGACATATAAGTAAAGACAGGCTATTCAGTCAAAAACGATTTTAACATATAAGATGCAAATCTATTTTTACAGTTAAAAGCACACGTGCACACTCAAAAATGCACACTATTTTTCACCTGAAATGCCTGTGGTGCAAGAGACACATTTGAAAATTAATAACTAACATTATTAATAAATAACCTGACTAATAAAACTGCATTTAACATAACCCACTAATAAAAATGTGTCTCCACTGCAGAATTAGGCCTACTCTGAAAGTGAACTTTTAAACGCACATTCATTTTTTTCTTTTTCTCTGCTGCTCTGTCCACATAACTACAGGAAGCAAAAGGGCTCGAAGGAACAGGAAATCAGTTGGTTACAAATAATTACTGTAGAAATGAGCCATTGTGTAGTGAGGGAGGAGATGGCATGATTGATTCTGATTGGAGCAGCGTCATAGCAAGTATCATGCTAGAGGCAGTGATGAGAGTCTTGCTGGGGGAGCTTGAAGAGAGGGGGAGGACAGTCGGGATTTGGCAGAGCTGGGAGAAGGACCTGTTTTCCTGGCTGAAGCATTCCTGCTGCAAAAGCTGAGAATTCCAGGCAATAACCCCGGTTTGAGAACGAAAGACGCTTGTTTTCACCGGGGTTAGTCTTCAAGGGAGCCAAATTCAGAAAGAGAACAGCTGAAGAAAACTCATGCTGAACAGATAAGGTAATTACAGAAGTGTGGGGGCTGAGTGTGTACGAGAATATTCAGTCAGTGTCGGAAAGGAGATTCCTGTGCTTTAATCACATGTTTAATGTTGCAAATTGAGTTCTTGTCTCCGCCACTCTCTTTTCAGTGTATAGACAATGCTGTTACTGTGCTATTTTATTTATTTCTGTAAAGAGTGAGATCGTGTTTAAATGCAACTTTTATAATACACAAAAATATTTGAAAGCAGACGGGTGGTGTGTTTTATATTTACCAAAACAGTGCTGATGATGTGGGGAGATGTTTAGACAGTGCAATTGTCATTTTCAAGGTAGCTAAACATCAAATTTGGCTGCAGCCGTGTGCACAATGTAATTCAGTATGAGCAGTTATAACTAACTGTGTGTGTTGTAGTTTGTCGGAGGTCTATGAGTCGGCAAAAAGGGAGGCCCGGGACATAGTTCACTACCGTATATAAGATAGTGAAAATACCACATGATAGCTCGCTGCCGTAGATAAGACAGAGAGAAATTGCCCATGGTGGCACACTAAAAATGAAAATGTGGTGTTCCTGAAATGCAAGCCTGAGGTCTCTCTAGTGATTACACGAAAAATCTAAGCAAAAATAAGGGGTTCTGGATATTGGGGCCACAAATAAAACAAGGGAATTATGCTCACCAAAATACCACCAACCACGCATACCAACCACGCATACCAAATACGCATGTCTGTGTGCTGAAATAATGCATGTCCACTGTATTATTGTTGTACATGGCCCAATCTGAATACAAGGAGTGATTGTTGCTAAGTTATTTTTCGGCGGTAAGAAAATACCGTCAGGCCCCAAATCTCCACAAAATACCCTACAAGACCCTTCCTATAGCATGAGATGTGATATCCAACTCCTTTCCATTCCAACCTGAGACCCTTCCTATAGCATGAGAAGGGATATCCAACTCCTTCCCAATCCAATCCTGAGACCCTTCCGATAGCAGAGATGTGATATCTCAATGCTTATACCAAACCTGAGACCCTACCTTTAGTATGATGTGATATCCAAATCCTTCACATTCCAATCCTGAGACCCTTCCTATAGCATGAGATGTGATATCTCAATGCTTCTAATACCAAACCTGAGATCCTTCCTAAAACATGAGATGTGAGATCCAAATCCTTCCCCTTCCAAACCTGAGACCTTTCCTTTAGCATATGTGATATCCAACTCCTTCCCATTCCAATCCTGAGACCCTTCCGATAGCATGAGATGTGATATCTCAATGCTTCTAATATCAAACCTGAGACCCTCCCTATAGCATGAGATGTGATATCCAACTCCTTGCCATTCCAATCCTGAGACCCTTCCTATAACATGAGATGTGATATCCAACTCGTTCCCATTCCAATCCTGAGACTCCTCCTATAGCATGATATGTGATATCTCAATGCTTCTAATACCAAACCTGAAATCCTTCCTATAACATGAGATGTGATATCCAACTCCTTCCCATTCCAAACCTGAGACCCTTCCAATAGCATGAGATTTGATATCTCAATGCTTCTAAAAACAAACCTGAGAACCATCCTATAACGAGATGTGAAATCCCAATCCTTCCCTTCCCAAACCTGAGACCCTTCCTATAGCTCGAGATGTGATATCCAACTCCTTCCCATTCCAATCCTGAGACCCTTCCTATAACATGAGACGTGATATCCAACTCCTTCCGATTCCAATCCTGAGACCCTTCCTATAGCATGAGATGTGATATCGCAATGCTTCTACCAAAACTGAGACCCTTCCTTTAGCATAAGATGTGATATCCAACTCCTTCCCATTCCAATCATGAGACCCTTCCTATAGCATGAGATATGATATCTATATGCTTCTAATACCAAACCTGAGATCCTTCCTATAACATGAGATGTGATATCCAACTCCTTCCCATTCCAATCCTGAGACCCTTCCTATAGCATGAGATGTGATATCTCAATGCTTCTAATACCAAACCTGAGATCCTTCCGATAGCATGAGATGTGATATCTCAATGCTTCTAATACCAAACCTGAGATCCTTCCTATAACATAAGATGTGATATCCAAATCCTTCCCCTTCCAAACCTGAGACCCTCCCTTTAGCATGCGATGTGATATCCAACTCCTTCCCATTCCAATCCTGATACCCTTATGATAGCATGAGAAGTGATATCTCAATGCCTCTAATACCAAACCTGAGATCCTACCTCTAACATGAAATGTGATATCCAACTCCTTCCCTTTCCAAACCTGAGAGCCTTCCTACAACATGAGATGTGATATCCAAGTCTTTCCCATTCCAATCCTGAGACCCTTCCTATAGCATGAGATGGGATATCCAACTCCTTCCAAATCCAATCCTGATACCCTTCCGATAGCATGA
Organism: Ambystoma mexicanum; assembly: GCF_040938575.1. Lineage (NCBI taxonomy): Eukaryota > Metazoa > Chordata > Amphibia > Caudata > Ambystomatidae > Ambystoma > Ambystoma mexicanum. The sequence goes on from NC_090934.1 coordinate 1,160,688,659, forward strand.
GATGTGATATCCCAATGCTTCTACAAAACCTGAGACCCATACCATGGCATGAGATGTGATATCAAACTCCCGTCCTATACCATGAGACTTGATATCTCAATGCTTCTAATACCAAACCTGAGAGCGGTCCAATAACATGAGATGTGATATCCAAATCCTTCCCTTTCCAAACCTTAGACCCTTCCTGTATCATGAGATGTGATATCCAAGCCCTTCCCATTCCATTCCTGAGACCCTTCCTATAGCATGAGATGTGATATCTCAATGCTTCTAATACCAAACCTGAGACCCTTCCTATAACATGAGATGTGATATCCAAGTCCTTCCCATTCCAATCCTGAGACCCTTCCTATAGCATGAGATGTGATATCTCAATGCTTCTAATACCAAACCTGAGACCCTTCCTATAACATGAATTGTGATATCCAAGTCCTTCCCATTCCAATCCTGAGACCCTTCCGATAACAGAGATGTGATATCTCAATGCTTATACCAAACCTGAGACCCTTCGGATAGCATGAGATGTGATATCTCAATGCTTCTAATACCAAACCTGAGATCCTTCCTATAACATGAGATGTGATGTCCAAATCCTTCCCCTTCCAAACCTTAGACCCTCCCTTTAGCATGAGATGTGATATCCAACTCCTTCCCATTCCAATCCTGAGACCCTTCTGATGGCATGAGATGTGATATCTCAATGCCTCTAATACCAAACCTGAGATCCTTCCTATAACATGAAATGTGATATCCAACTCCTTCCCCTTCCAACCCTGAGAGCCTTCCTATAGAATGAGATGTGATATCCAAGTCCTTCCCATTCCAATCCTGAGACCCTTCCTATAACATGAGATGTGATATCCAACTCCTTCCCATTCCAACCTTAGACCCTGCCTATAGCATGTGATGTGATATCCCAATGCTTCTACAAAACCTGAGACCCATACCATGGCATGAGATGTGATATCAAACTCCTTCCCATTCCAATCCTGAGACCCTTTCTATAGCTTGAGATGTGATATCCAACTCCTTCCCATTCCAATTCTGAGACCCGACCTATACCATGAGATTTGATATCTCAATGCTTCTAATACCAAACCTGAGACCGGTCCTATAACATGAGATGTGATACCCAAATCCTTCCCCATTCCAATCCTGAGACCCTTCCGATAACAGAGATGTGATATCTCAATGCTTATACCAAACCTGAGACCCTTCGGATAGCATGAGATGTGATATCTCAATGCTTCTAATACCAAACCTGAGATCCTTCCTATAACATGAGATGTGATGTCCAAATCCTTCCCCTTCCAAACCTTAGACCCTCCCTTTAGCATGAGATGTGATATCCAACTCCTTCCCATTCCAATCCTGAGACCCTTCTGATGGCATGAGATGTGATATCTCAATGCCTCTAATACCAAACCTGAGATCCTACCTCTAACATGAAATGTGATATCCAACTCCTTCCCCTTCCAACCCTGAGAGCCTTCCTATAGAATGAGATGTGATATCCAAGTCCTTCCCATTCCAATCCTGAGACCCTTCCTATAACATGAGATGTGATATCCAACTCCTTCCCATTCCAACCTTAGACCCTGCCTATAGCATGTGATGTGATATCCCAATGCTTCTACAAAACCTGAGACCCATACCATGGCATTAGATGTGATATTAAACTCCTTCTCATTCCAATCCTGAGACCCTTTCTATAGCTTGAGATGTGATATCCAACTCCTTCCCATTCCAATTCTGAGACCCGACCTATACCATGAGATTTGATATCTCAATGCTTCTAAAACCAAAACTGAGACCGGTCCTATAACATGAGATGTGATACCCAAATCCTTCCCCTTTCCAAACCTTAGACCCTTCCTATAGCATGAGATGTGATATCTCAATGCTTCTAATACCAAACCTGAGACCCTTCCTATAACGAGATGGGATATCCAACTCCTTCCCATTCCAATCCTGAGACCCTTCCGATAGCAGAGATGTGATATCTCAATGCTTATACCAAACCTGAGACCCTTCCTATGGCATGAGATGTCATATACAACTCCTTCCGATTCCAATCCTGAGACCCTTCCTATAGCATGAGATGTGATATATCAATGCTTCTAATACCAAACCTGAGATCCTTCCTATAACATGAGATGTGATATCAAACTCCTTCCCATTCCAAACCTGAGACCCTTCCGATAGCATGAGATGTGATATCTCAATGCTTCTAAAACCAAACATGAGAACCATCCTATAACATGAGATGTGAAATCCAAATCATTCCCTTTCCAAACCTGAGACCCTTCCTATAGCTTGAGATGTGATATCAAACTCCTTCCCATTCAATGTGTTATCCAACTCCTTCCCATTCCAATCCTGAGACCCTTCCTATACCATGAGATGTGATATTTCAATGCTTCTAATACCAAACCTGAGACCCGTCCTAAAACATGAGATGTGAGATCCAAATCCTTCCCCTTCCAAACTTGAGACCTTTCCTTTAGCATGAGATGTGATATCAACTCCTTCCCATTCCAAACCTGAGACCCTTCCTATAGCATGAGATGTTATATCTTAATTCTTCTAAAACGAAACCTGAGAACCTTCCTATAACATGTGAACTCCAAATCCTTCCCTTTCCAAACCTGAGACCCTTCCGATAGCATGAGATGTGATATCTCAATGCTACTAAAACCAAACATGAGAACCATCCTATAACATGAGATGTGAAATCCAAATCCTTCCCTTTCCAAACCTGAGACCCTTCCTATAGCTTGAGATGTGATATCAAACTCCTTCCCATTCCAATCCTGAGACCCTTCCTATACCATGAGATGTGATGTCTCAATGCTTCTAATACCAAACCTGAGACCCGTCCTAAAACATGAGATGTGAGATCCAAATCCTTCCCCTTCCAAACCTGAGACCCTTCCTATAGCTTGAGATGTGATATCAAACTCCATCACATTCTAATCCCGAGATAGCTTGAGATGTGATATCCAACTCCATCCCATTCCAATCCTGAGACCCTTCCGATAGCATGAGATGTGATAGCTCAATGCTTCTAACATCAAAACTGAGACCCTCCCTATAGTATGAGATGTGATATCTAAGTCCTTCCCATTCCTATCCTGAGACCCTTCCGATAGCAGAGATGTGATATCTCAATGCTTATACCAAACCTGATGACCCATCCTATGGCATGAGATGTGATATCCAAATCCTTCCCATTCCAATCCTGAGACCCTTCCTATACCATGGGATGTGATATTTCAATGCTTCTAATACCAAACCTGAGACCCGTCCTAAAACATGAGATGTGAGATCCAAATCCTTCCCTTTCCAAACCTGAGACTTTTCCTTTAGCATGAGATGTGATATCAACTCCTTCCCATTCCAAACCTGAGACCCTTCCTATAGCATGAGATGTTATATCTTAATTCTTCTAAAACGAAACCTGAGAACCTTCCTATAACATGTGAACTCCAAATCCTTCCCTTTCCAAACCTGAGACCCTTCCTATAGCTTGAGATGTGATATCAAACTCCTTCCCATTCCAATCCTGAGACCCTTCCTATACCATGAGATGTGATGTCTCAATGCTTCTAATACCAAACCTGAGACGCGTCCTAAAACATGAGATGTGAGATCCAAATCCTTCCCCTTCCAAACCTGAGACCCTTCCTATAGCTTGAGATGTGATATCAAACTCCATCACATTCTAATCCCGAGATAGCTTGAGATGTGATATCCAACTCCATCCCATTCCAATCCTGAGACCCTTCCGATAGCATGAGATGTGATAGCTCAATGCTTCTAACATCAAAACTGAGACCCTCCCTATAGTATGAGATGTGATATCTAAGTCCTTCCCATTCCTATCCTGAGTTCCTTCCTATAGCATGAGATGTGATATCTCAATGCTTATATCAAACCTGAGACCCTTCCTTTAGCATGAGATGTGATATCCAACTCCTTGCCATTCCAATTCTGAGACCCTTCCTATAACATGAGACGTGATATCCAACTCCTTCCCATTCCAATACTGAGACTCCTCCTATAGCATGAGATGTGATATCTCAATGCTTCTAATACCAAACATGGGACCCGCCCTATAACATGAGATATGATATCCAAATCCTTCCCCTTCCAAACCTGAGACCCTTCCTTTAGCATGAGATGTGATATCCAAATCCTTCTCATTCCAATCCTGAAACCCTTCCTATAGCATGAGATGTGATAGCTCAATGTTTCTAATAAAAAACCTGAGACCCTTCCTATAGCAAGAGATGTGATATCCAAATCCTTCCCATTCCAATCCTGAGACCCTTCCTATAACGAGATGTGATATCCAACTCCTTCCCATTCCAACCTGGGACACTTCCTATAGCATGTGAAGGGATATCCAAATCCTTCCCATTCCAATCCTGAGATCCTTCCTATAACATGATGTGATACCCAATTCCTTCCCATTCCAAACCTGAGACCCTTCCTATTGGATGAGATGTGATATCCAACTCCTTCCCATTCCAATCCTGAGGCCCTTCTGATGGCATGAGATGTGATATCTCAATGCCTCTAATACCAAACCTGAGATCCTACCTCTAACATGAAATGTGATATCCAACTCCTTCCCCTTCCAACCCTGAGAGCCTTCCTATAGAATGAGATGTGATATCCAAGTCCTTCCCATTCCAATCTTGAGACCCTTCCTATAACATGAGATGTGATATCCAACTCCTTCCCATTCCAACCTTAGACCCTGCCTATAGCATGTGATGTGATATCCCAATGCTTCTACAAAACCTGAGACCCATACCATGGCATGAGATGTGATATCAAACTCCTTCCCATTCCAATCCTGAGACCCTTTCTATAGCTTGAGATGTGATATCCAACTCCTTCCCATTCCAATTCTGAGACCCGACCTATACCATGAGATTTGATATCTCAATGCTTCTAATACCAAACCTGAGACCGGTCCTATAACATGAGATGTGATACCCAAATCCTTCCCCTTTCCAAACCTTAGACCCTTCCTATAGCATGAGATGTGATATCTCAATGCTTCTAATACCAAACCTGAGACTCTTCCTATAACGAGATGGGATATCCAACTCCTTCCCATTCCAATCCTGAGACCCTTCCGATAGCAGAGATGTGATATCTCAATGCTTATACCAAACCTGAGACCCTTCCTATGGCATGAGATGTCATATACAACTCCTTCCGATTCCAATCCTGAGACCCTTCCTATAGCATGAGATGTGATATCTCAATGCTTCTAATACCAAACCTGAGATCCTTCCTATAGCATGAGATGTGATATCTAAGTCCTTCCCATTCCAATCCTGAGACCCTTCCGATAGCAGAGATGGGATATTTCAATGCTTATACCAAACCTGAGACCCTTCCTATAGCATGAGATGTGATATCCAACTCCTTCCAATTCCAATCCTGAGACCCTTCCTATAGCATGAGATGTGATATCGCAATGCTTCTACCAAAACTGAGACCCTTCCTTTAGCATGAGATGTGATATCCAACTCCTTCCCATTCCAATCCTGAGACCCTTCCTATAGCATGAGATGTGATATCTCAATGCTTCTAATACCAAACCTGAGATCCTTCCTATAACATGAGATGTGATATCCAACTCCTTCCCATTCCAATCCTGAGACCCTTCCTATAGCATGAGATGTGATATTTCAATGCTTCTAATACCAAACCTGAGATCCTTCCGATAGCATGAGATGTGATATCTCAATGCTTCTAATACCAAACCTGAGATCCTTCCTATAACATGAGATGTGATATCCAAATCCTTCCCCTTCCAAACCTGAGACCCTCCCTTTAGCATGAGATGTGATATCCAACTCCTTCCCATTCCAATCCTGATACCCTTCTGATAGCATGAGATGTGATATCTCAATGCCTCTAATACCAAACCTGAGATCCTAACTTTAACATGAAATGTGATATCCAACTCCTTCCCTTTCCAAACCTGAGAGCCTTCCTACAGCATGAGATGTGATATCCAAGTCCTTCCCATTCCAATCCTGAGACCCTTCCTATAGCATGAGATGGGATATCCAACTCCTTCCAAATCCAATCCTGATACCCTTCCGATATCATGAGATGTGATATCCCAATGCTTCTACAAAACCTGAGACCCATACCATGGCATGAGATGTGATATCAAACTCCCGTCCTATACCATGAGACTTGATATCTCAATGCTTCTAATACCAAACCTGAGACCGGTCCAATAACATGAGATGTGATATCCAAATCCTTCCCCTTCCAAACCTTAGACCCTTCCTGTATCATGAGATGTGATATCCAAGTCCTTCCCATTCCATTCCTGAGACCCTTCCTATAGCATGAGATGTGATATCTCAATGCTTCTAATACCAAACCTGAGACCCTTCCTATAACATGAGATGTGATATCCATGTCCTTCCCATTCCAATCCTGAGACCCTTCCTATAGCATGAGATGTGATATCTCAATGCTTCTAATACCAAACCTGAGGCCCTTCCTATAACATGAATTGTGATATCCAAGTCCTTCCCATTCCAATCCTGAGACCCTTCCGATAGCAGAGATGTGATATCTCAATGCTTATACCAAACCTGAGACCCTTCCGATAGCATGAGATGTGATATCTCAATGCTTCTAATACCAAACCTGAGATCCTTCCTATAACATGAGATGTGATGTCCAAATCCTTCCCCTTCCAAACCTTAGACCCTCCCTTTAGCATGAGATGTGATATCCAACTCCTTCCCATTCCAATCCTGAGACCCTTCTGATGGCATGAGATGTGATATCTCAATGTCTCTAATACCAAACCTGAGATCTTACCTCTAACATGAAATGTGATATCCAACTCCTTCCCCTTCCAACCCTGAGAGCCTTCCTATAGAATGAGATGTGATATCCAAGTCCTTCCCATTCCAATCCTGAGACCCTTCCTATAACATGAGATGTGATATCCAACTCCTTCCCATTCCAACCTTAGACCCTGCCTATAGCATGAGATGGGATATCCAACTCCTTCCAAATCCAATCCCGATACCCTTCCGATAGCATGTGATGTGATATCCCAATGCTTCTACAAAACCTGAGACCCATACCATGGCATGAGATGTGATATCAAACTCCTTCCCATTCCAATCCTGAGACCCTTCCTATAGTTTGAGAGGTGATATCCAACTCCTTCCCATTCCAATTCTGAGACCCGTCCTATACCATGAGACTTGATATCTCAATGCTTCTAATACCAAACCTGAGACCGGTCCTATAACATGAGATGTGATACCCAAATCCTTCCCCTTTCCAAACCTTAGACCCTTCCTATAGCATGAGATGTGATATCTCAATGCTTCTAATACCAATCCTGAGACCCTTCCTATAACGAGATGGGATATCCAACTCCTTCCCATTCCAATCCTGAGACCCTTCCGATAGCAGAGATGTGATATCTCAATGCTTATACCAAACCTGAGACCCTTCTTATGGCAAGAGATTCCAATACAACTCCTTCCGATTCCAATCCTGAGACCCTTCCTATAGCATGAGATGTGATATCTCAATGCTTCTAATACCAAACCTGAGATCCTTCCTATAACATGAGATGTCATATACAACTCCTTCCGATGCCAATCCTGAGACCCTTCCTATAGCATGAGATGTGATATCTCAATGCTTCTAATACCAAACCTGAGATCCTTCCTATAACATGAGATGTGATATCAAACTCCTTCCCATTCCAAACCTGAGACCCTTCCTATAGCATGAGATGTGATATCTCAATGCTTCTAAAACCAAACATGAGAACCATCCTATAACATGAGATGTGAAATCCAAATCCTTCCCTTTCCAAACCTGAGACCCTTCCTATAGCTTGAGATGTGATATCAAACTCCTTCCCGTTCCAATCCTGAGATAGCTTGAGATGTGATAGCCAACTCCTTTCCATTCCAATCCTGAGACCCTTCCTATACCATGAGATGTGATATCTCAATGCTTCTAATACCAAACCTGAGACCCGTCCTAAAACATGAGATGTGAGATCCAAATCCTTCCCCTTCCAAACCTGAGACCCTTCCTATAGCTTGAGATGTGATATCAAACTCCTTCCCATTCCAATCCCGAGATAGCTTGCGATGTGATATCCTACTCCATCCCATTCCAATCCTGAGACCCTATAGCATGAGATGTGATAGCTCAATGTTTCTAATAAAAAACCTGAGACCCTTCCTATAGCAAGAGATGTGATATCCAAATCCTTCCCATTCCAATCCTGAGACCCTTCCTATAACGAGATATGATATCCAACTCCTTCCCATTCCAATCTGAGACACTTCCTATAGCATGAGAAGGGATATCCAAATCCTTCCCATTCCAATCCTGAGATCCTTCCTATAACATGATGTGATATCCAATTCCTTCCCATTCCAAACCTGAGACCCTTTCTATTGGATGAGATGTGATATCCAACTCCTTCCCATTCCAATCCTGAGACCCTTCCTATGCCATGAGATGTGATATCTCAATGCTTCTAATACCAAACCTGGGACCCGCCCTATATAGCATGAGATATGATATCCAAATCCTTCCCCTTCCAAACCTGAGACCCTTCCTTTAGCATGAGATGTGATATCCAAATCCTTCCCATTCCAATCCTGAAACCCTTCCTATAGCATGAGATGTGATATCTCAATGTTTCTAATAAAAAACCTGAGACCCTTCCTATAGCAAGAGATGTGATATCCAAATCCTTCCCATTTCAATCTTGAGAAACTTCCTATAGCATGAGAGGTGATATCCAACTCCTTCCCATTCCAACCTGAGACCCTTCCTATAACATGAGAAGGGATATCCAACTCCTTCCCAATCCAATCCTGAGACCCTTCCGATAGCAGAGATGTGATATCTCAATGCTTATACCAAACCTGAGACCCTACCTTTAGTATGATGTGATATCCAAATCCTTCACATTCCTATCCTGAGACCCTTCCTATAGCATGAGATGTGATATCTCAATGCTTCTAATACCAAACCTGAGATCCTTCCTATAACATGAGATGTGATATCCAACTCCTTCCCATTCCAAACCTGAGACCCTTCCAATAGCATGAGATTTGATATCTCAATGCTTCTAAAAACAAACATGAGAACCATCCTATAACGAGATGTTAAATCCCAATCCTTCCCTTCCAAAACCTGAGACCCTTCCTATAGCTCGAGATGTGATATCAAACTCCTTCCCATTCCAATCCTGAGATAGCTTGAGATGTGATATCCAACTCTTTCCCATTCCAATCCTGAGACCCTTATTATACCATGAGATGTGATATCTCCACGCTTCTAATACCAAACCTGAGACCCGTACTGAAAAATGAGATGTGAGATCCAAATCCTTCCCCTTCCAAACCTGAAACCTTTCCTTTAGCATATGTGATATCCAACTCCTTCCATTCCAATCCTGAGACCCTTCCGATAGCATGAGATGTGATATTTCAATGCTTCTAATATCAAACCTGAGACCCTCCCTATAGCATGAGATGTGATATCCAACTCCTTCCCATTCCAATCGAGACCCTTCCTATAACGAGATGTGTTATCTCTATGCTATAATACCAAATCTGAGCCCCTTCATGTGATATCCAACTCCTTCCCATTCCAAACTTGTCACCCTTCCTGTAACATGAAATGTGATTTCTCACCCCTTCCAATACCAAACCCGAGACCATTCCCACAGCCTGAGATTTGAAATCTCATTTCTTCCAAAACCAAACCCGAGACCCTTCCAATAGGATGAGATTTACTATCTCGCTCCTTAAAATACCAAACTCGAGTCCCTTCCCAAAGGATGTGATTCTAATACCAAACCTGAGACCCTCCCTATAACAAGAGATGTCATATCCAACTCCTTCCCATTCCAATCCTGAGACTCTTCCTATAGCATGACATGTGATATCGAACTTCCCATTCCAATCCTGAGACTCAGACCTCCCCGTCTATCCTTCTCACCACTCCTAGCTCCCGGATTGATCATGCACTCCTGCTGTCTCTTCTCTCCCTTCTTCTGCTTCCTTTCCTCTCTCCTTCCTCATCTGCCCTAGGTCAGGCTCCTTCTACACCTCCGCAGGGATTACTGATTTGTACCCCTCCCCACTCTCAACTCTCTCATTTTCAACACTCATCTGACATCTGCCATTTCCTGGAAGAACCCGACCTTGATGTTCTTGGTCTCACCGAGACATGGTTGTCCCAGCGCTGTCTCGAGCTTTGACACTTTCCTCCATGATGACGAGTTCCTCTCCATGCCCAAATCCAACCGTTCTTGAGGGGGAGTATCCTTGATTCCTGTAGTAAATTGCTTTCCTTTGCAGGCCGACTCCTCTCACGAATGCCTTGTCTGCATGCATTCTCTCTTTCCTGGCGAATCTCTCACCGTGGCTATTTGCCTACCCCCTTCCTCTCTCAGTGGATGGACTTCTCCATCCTAGCCTCCTACCACTCAACTCCGCCTACTTGGAGAATTCAACATGAACCTGTATGCTTCCTGACCTGGACTTTTACGAGATCTGCAACTCTTCGTGTCGCTGGCCCTACACACTGCAGGGAAAACTCAGGATTTTCAGATCTCAGACCTCCCCTTCTGTAACCCTCTCAACAATCCTCTCCCGTGGTGATCAAGTTCTCATCTCCAAAGAAGGCTAACTGCCAGCTGTTCCTCCTCAGTGGAATTCTCCCTTTCTGTCCCTGCTCCCTGCACCGTTTCGCGTTGCAAGTACTCGCTTCCCAGCTCTCTGGTTTAGACGCGTGTTCCCTGCCTCCTCTCCTCTTCCTGCTGCCTTCAAATCAACAAATGAGCTTCAAAAGATACACAGTGTATGTACTGTGTCCGAGCGTTTGTTGTCGAATCCTGAAGTTTTTAACCACTGTTCTCCCATACAAGGGGGGGGTCAACATCTACTGCTGTTCACAGGCTGATTGTATACGGCTGAAATCTTCAAGGCATTATCAGCTTTCCTGACTGTTTTGGAACGTGTATTTGCCATCTGTTAATGCAGTCGCTCTGTGTTCATCGTCCCTTCTACTTTACAGGCTGCACTCCCCTGTTGATCACATTCTCAGAGGCGTTCATCCTTTCTGTCCCTGATCCCTGCTCCGTTTCGCGTTGCAAACACTCGCTTCCCTGCTCTCTGGTTTAGACGCTGTTCCTCCTCAGAGGCGTTCTTCTTTTGTGTCCCTGCTCCCTGCACAGTTTCGCGTTGCAAGTACTCGCTTCCCAGCTCTGTGGTTTAGAAGCGTGTTATGCCTTCTCTCCTCTTCCCGCTGCCTTCAAATCAACAAATGAGCTCCAAAAGATACACATTGCTCAGAATGCTTTATAACACCCATTATTCATCATATAGCTGTAACCCGCTAGACGTATTGAAACGTGCTAAAAACTAGCAAAAATAGCTAGAAAATGTACTTCCCTCGCGTTTTTGTAAATGCGAATTCTGGTGGGTTCCCATGTTGTATGTACTGTGTCCGTGCGTTTGTTGTCGAATCCTGAAGTTTTTAACCACTGTTCTCCCTTTCTAGGGGGGGTCAACGTCTACTGCTGTTCGCAGGCTGACTGTATACGGCTGAAATCTTCAATGCATTATCAACTTTCCTGACTGTTTTGGAACGTGTATTTGCCATCTGTTAATGCAGTCGCCCTGTGTTCATCGTCCGTTCTAGTTTACAGGCTGCACTCCCCTGGTGATCACATTCTCCTCTCCAGAGCAGGCTACCAGCTGCTCCTCCTCATAGGCGTTCATCCTTTCTGTCCCAGCTCCCTGCACCGATTCGCGTTGCATGTACTCGCTTCCCAGCTCTCTGGTTTAGATGCGTGTTCCCTGCCTTCTCACCTCTTCCTACAGCCTTCCAATGAGCTCCACAAGATAGTGTTCAGAATGCTTCATAAACTGTAACCCACTAGACGTATTGAAACGTGCTAAAAACTAGCAAAAATAGCTAGAAAATGTACTTCCCTCCCGTTTTTGTAAATCCGAATTCTGGTGGGTTCCCATGTTGTCTGTACTGTGTTCGTGCGTTTGTTGTCGAATCCTGAAGTTTTTAACCACTGTTCTCCCATACTAGGGGGGGTCAACATCTACTGCTGTTCACAGGCTGAATGTATACGGCTGAAATATTCAATGCATTATCAGCTTTCCTGACTGTATTGGAACGTGTATTTGCCATCTGTTAATGCAGTCGCCCTGTGTTCATCGTCCCTTCTAGTTTACAGGCTGCACTCCCCTGGTGATCACATTCTCCTCTCCAGAGAAGGCTAACTACCAGCTGCTCCTCATAGGCGTTCATCCTTTCTGTCCCTGCTCCCTGCACCGTTTCGCGTTGCATGTACTCGCTTCCCAGCTCTCTGGTTTAGATGCGTGTTCCCTGCCTTCGCTCCTCTTCCTACAGCCTTCCAATGAGCTCCACAAGATAGTGTTCAGAATGCTTTATAACACCCATTATTCAACATATAGCCGTAACCCGCTAGACGTATTGAAACGTGCTAAAAACTAGCAAAAACAGCTAGAAAATGTACTTTCCTCGCGTTTTGGTAAATGCGAATTCTGGTGGATTCCCATTTTGCACTCTGTTCGTGCAGTTCAGTCGAATCCTGTTCTTTTGAACCACTCTTCTCCCATAAAAGGGAGGATCAAGATGTGTTGTTCACAGGCTGAATTTATACTGCTGAAATGCTCGCTTCCCTGCTCTCTGGTTTAGGCGCGTGTACCCTGCATTTACCAAAACGCGAGGGAAGTACATTTTCTAGCTGTTTTTGCTAGTTTCTAGCACGTTTCAATACGTCTAGCGGGTTACAGCTATATGTTGAATAATGGGTGTTATGTTCCCATTCCAATCCTGAGACCCTTCCGATAGCAGAGATGTGATATCTCAATGCTTATACCAAACCTGAGACCCTTCCTATGGCATGAGATGTCATATACAACTCCTTCCGATTCCAATCCTGAGACCCTTCCTATAGCATGAGATGTGATATCTCAATGCTTCTTATACCAAACCTGAGACCCTTCCTATGGCATGAGATGTCACATACAACTCCTTCCCATTCCAATCCTGAGACCCTTCCTATAGTATGAGATGTGATATCTCAATGCTTATACCAAACCTGAGACCCTTCCTATAGCATGAGATGTGATATCCAATTCCTTCCCATTCCAATCCTGAGACCCTTCCCATAGCATGAGATGTGATGTCTCAATGCTTCTAATACCAAACCTGAGATCCTTCCTATAACATCAAATGTGATATCCAACTCCTTCCCATTCCAATCCTGAGACCATTCCTATAGCATGAGATGTGATATATCAATGCTTCTAATACCAAACCTGAGATCCTTCCTATGACATGAAATGTGATATCCAAATCCTTCCCATTCCAAACCTGAGACCCTTCCTACAGCATGCGATGTGATATTTCAATGCTTCTAATATCAAACCTGAGACCCGTTCTATAACATGAGATGGGATATCCAACTCCTTCCCGTTCCAAACCTGAGACCCTTACTATAGCATGAGATGTGATATCCAAATCCTTCCCATTCCAATCCTGAGACCCTTCCTATAGCATGAGATGTGATATCTCAATGCTTATACCAAACCAGAGACCCGTCTTATAACATGAGATGGGCTATCCAACTCCTTCCCATTCCAATCCTGAGCCACTTCCGATAGCAGAGATGTGATATCTCAATGCTTATACCAAACCTGAGACCCTTCCTATAGCATGAGATGTGATATCCAACTCCTTCCCTTTCCAAACCTGAGAGCATATCTATAGCATGAGATGGGATATCCAACTCCTTCCCATTCCAATCCTGAGACACTTCCGATAGCATAAGATGTGATATCTCAATGCTTCTAATATCAAAACTGAGACCATCCCTATAGCATGATATGTGATATCTAAGTCCTTCCCATTCCAATCCTAAGACCCTTCCTATAGCAGGAGATGTGATATCTCAATGCTTCTACCAAACCTGAGACCCTTCCTTTAGCATGAGATGTGATATCCAACTCCTTCCCATTCCAGTCCTGAGACCCTTCCTATAGCATGAGATATGATATCTCAATACTTCTAATACCAAACCTGAGATCCTTCTGCTAACATAAGATGTGATATCCAAATCCTTCCCCTTCCAAACCTGAGACCCTCCCTTTAGCATGAGATGTGATATCCAACTCCTTCCCATTCCAATCCTGAGACCCTTCTGATAGCATGAGATGTGATATCTCAATGCTTCTAATACCAAACCTGAGACCCTTCCTATAACATGAGATGTGATATCCAACTCCTTCCCGTTCCAAACCTGAGACCCTTCCTTTAGCATGAGATGTGATATCCAGCTCCTTCCCATTCCAACCCTGAGACACTTCCGATAGCATAAGATGTGATATCTCAATGCTTCTAATATCAAAACTGAGACCCTCCCTATAGCATGATATGTGATATCTAAGTCCTTCCCATTCCAATCCTAAGACCCTTCCTATAGCAGGAGATGTGATATCTCAATGCTTCTACCAAACCTGAGACCCTTCCTTTAGCATGAGATGTGATATCCAACTCCTTCCCATTCCAGTCCTGAGACCCTTCCTATAGCATGAGATATGATATCTCAATACTTCTAATACCAAACCTGAGATCCTTCTGATAACATGAAATGTGATATCCAAATCCTTCCCCTTCCAAACCTGAGACCCTCCCTTTAGCATGAGATGTGATATCCAACTCCTTCCCATTCCAATCCTGAGACCCTTCTGATAGCATGAGATGTGATATCTCAATACTTCTAATACCAAACCTGGGATCCTTCCTATAACATGAGATGTGATATCCAACTCCTTCCTTTTCCAATCCTGAGACCCTTCCTATAGCATGAGAAGTGATATCTCCATGCGTATACCAAACCTGAGACCCTTCCTATAGCATGAGATGTGATATCCAAATCCTTCCCATTCCAATCCTGAGACCCTTCCTATAGCATGAGATGTGATATCTGAATGCTTATACCAAACCAGAGACCTGTCCTATAACATGAGATGGGATATCCAACTCCTTCCCATTCCAATCCTGAGCCACTTCCGATAGCAGAGATGTGATATCTCAATGCTTATACCAAACCTGAGACCCTTCCTATAACATGAGATGTGATATCCAACTCATTCCCATTCCAAACCTGAGACACTTCCTATAGCATATGTGATATCCAACTCCTTCCCATTCCAAACATGAGACCCTTCCGATAGCATGAGATGTGATATCCAACTCCTTCCAATTATAATACTGAGACCCTTCCAATAGCATATGTGATATCTCAATGCTTCTAATATCAATCCTGAGAACCTCCCTATAGCATGAGATGTGATATCCAACTCCTTCCAATTCCAATACTGAGACCCTTCCAATAGCATATGTGATATCTCAATGCTTCTAATATCAAAACTGAGACCCTCCCTATAGCATGAGATGTGATATCCAACTCCTTCCCATTCCAATTGAGACCCTTCCTATAACATGAGATGTGATATCACTATGCTTCTAATCAATGCTTCTAATCAAACCTGAGCCCCTTCCCGTAGCATATGTGATATCCAACTCCTTCCCATTCCAAACTTGTTACCCTTCCTGTAGCATGAAACGTGATTTCTCACCCCTTCCAATACCAAACCCGAGACCATTCCCACAGCCTGAGATTTGAAATCTCATTTCTTCCAATACCAAACCCGAGACCCTTCCGATAGGATCAGATTTACTATCTCACTCCTTAAAATACCAAACTCGAGTCCCTTCCTAAAGGATGTGATTTGATATCTAAGTGCTTCTAATACCAAACCTGAGACCCTCCCTATAACGAGATGTCATATCCAACTCCTTCCCATTCCAATCCTGAGACTCTTCCTATAGCATGACATGTGATATCAAACTTCCCATTCCAAACCTGAGACTCAGACCTCCCCGTCTAACCTTCTCACCACTCCTAGCTCCCGGATTGATCATGCACTCCTGCTGTCTCTTCTCTCCCTTCTTCTGCTTCCTTTCCTCTCTCCATCCTCATCTGCCCTAGGTCAGGCTCCTTCTACACCTCAGCAGGGATTACTGATTTGTACCCCTCCCCACTCTCAACTCTCACTCAGTTTCAAACACTCATCTGACATCTGCCATTTCCTGGAAGAACCCGACCTTGATGTCCTTGGTCTAAACGAGACATGGTTGACGGCCAGCGCTGTCTAGAGCTTTGACACTTTCCTCCCTGATGACAAGTTCCTCTCCATGCCCAGATCCAACCGTTCTTGAGGGGAGTATCCTTGATTCCTGTAGTAAATAGCTTTCCTTTGCAGGCCGACTCCTCTCACGAATGCCTTGTCTGCATGCATTCTCTTTCCTGGCCATTCACTCACCGTGGCTATTTCCCTAACCCCTTCCTCTCTCAGTGGATGGACTTCTCCATCCTAGCCTCCTACCACTCAACTCCGCCTACTTGGAGAATTCAACATGAACCTGTATGCTTCCTGACCTGGACTTTTACGAGATCTGCAACTGTACATGTCGCTGGCCCTACACACTGCAGGGAATACTCAGGATTTTCTGATCTCAGACCTCCCCCTCTGTAACCCTCTCAACAATCCTCTCCCGTGGTGATCAAGTTCTCATCTCCAAAGAAGGCTAACTACCAGCTGTTCCTCCTCAGTGGAGTTCTCCCTTTCTGTCCCTGCTCCCTGCACCGTTTCGCGTTGCAAACACTCGCTTCCCAGCTCTCTGGTTTAGACGCGTGTTCCCTGCCTTCTCTCCTCTTCCCGCTGCCTTCAAATCAACAAATGAGCTTCAAAAGATACACGGTGCTCAGAATGCTTTATAACACCCATTATTCAAGATATAGCTGTAACCCGCAAGACGTATTGAAAAGTGCTAAAAACTAGCAAAAATAGCTAGAAAATGTTCTTTCCTCGCGTTTTGGTAAATGCGAATTCTTGTGGATTCCCATTTTGTACTCTGTTCGTGCATTTGTTCAGTCGAATCCTGATGTTTTTAACCACTCGTCACCCATACAAGGGGAGGGGGGGGTCAAAATCTACTGTTCACAGGCTGAATGTATACTGCTGAAATCTTCAATGCATTATCAGGTAAACCGACTGTTCCATGTACTCGCTTCCCAGTTCTCTGGTTGAGGTGCGTGTTTCCTGCCTTCTCTCCTCTTCCTACAGCCTTCCAATGAGCTCCACAAGATAGTGTTCAGAATGCTTTATAACACCCATTATTCAACATATAGCTGTAACCCGCTAGACGTATTGAAACGTGCTAGAAACTAGCAAAAACAGCTAGAAAATGTACTTCCCTCGCGTTTTGGTAAATGCAGGGTACACGCATCTAAACCAGAGAGCTGGGAAGCGAGTACATGCAACGCGAAACGGTGCAGGGAGCAGGGACAGAAAGGATGAACGCCTATGAGGAGGAGCAGCTGGTAGTTAGCCTGCTCTGGAGAGAAGAATGTGATCACCAGGGGAGTGCAGCCTGTAAACTAGAAGGGACGATGAACACAGGGCGACTGCATTAACAGATGGCAAATACACGTTCCAATACAGTCAGGAAAGCTGATAATGCATTGAATATTTCAGCCGTATACATTCAGCCTGTGAACAGCAGTAGATGTTGACCCCCCCTAGTATGGGAGAACAGTGGTTAAAAACTTCAGGATTCGACAACAAACGCACGAACACAGTACATACAACATGGGAACCCACCAGAATTCGGATTTACAAAAACGGGAGGGAAGTACATTTTCTAGCTATTTTTGCTAGTTTTTAGCACGTTTCAATACGTCTAGTGGGTTACAGTTTATGAAGCATTCTGAACACTATCTTGTGGAGCTCATTGGAAGGCTGTAGGAAGAGGAGAGAAGGCAGGGAACACGCATCTAAACCAGAGAGCTGGGAAGCGAGTACATGCAACGCGAATCGGTGCAGGGAGCTGGGACAGAAAGGATGAACGCCTATGAGGAGGAGCAGCTGGTAGCCTGCTCTGGAGAGGAGAATGTGATCACCAGGGGAGTGCAGCCTGTAAACTAGAACGGACGATGAACACAGGGCGACTGCATTAACAGATGGCAAATACACGTTCCAAAACAGTCAGGAAAGTTGATAATGCATTGAAGATTTCAGCCGTATACAGTCAGCCTGCGAACAGCAGTAGACGTTGACCCCCCCTAGAAAGGGAGAACAGTGGTTAAAAACTTCAGGATTCGACAACAAACGCACGGACACAGTACATACAACATGGGAACCCACCAGAATTCGCATTTACAAAAACGCGAGGGAAGTACATTTTCTAGCTATTTTTGCTAGTTTTTAGCACGTTTCAATACGTCTAGCGGGTTACAGCTATATGATGAATAATGGGTGTTATAAAGCATTCTGAGCAATGTGTATCTTTTGGAGCTCATTTGTTGATTTGAAGGCAGCGGGAAGAGGAGAGAAGGCATAACACGCTTCTAAACAACAGAGCTGGGAAGCGAGTACTTGCAACGCGAAACTGTGCAGGGAGCAGGGACACAAAAGAAGAACGCCTCTGAGGAGGAACAGCGTCTAAACCAGAGAGCAGGGAAGCGAGTGTTTGCAACGCGAAACGGAGCAGGGATCAGGGACAGAAAGGATGAACGCCTCTGAGAATGTGATCAACAGGGGAGTGCAGCCTGTAAAGTAGAAGGGACGATGAACACAGAGCGACTGCATTAACAGATGGCAAATACACGTTCCAAAACAGTCAGGAAAGCTGATAATGCCTTGAAGATTTCAGCCGTATACAATCAGCCTGTGAACAGCAGTAGATGTTGACCCCCCCCCCCTTGTATGGGAGAACAGTGATTAAAAACTTCAGGATTCGACAACAAACGCTCGGACACAGTACATACACTGTGTATCTTTTGAAGCTCATTTGTTGATTTGAAGGCAGCAGGAAGAGGAGAGGAGGCAGGGAACACGCGTCTAAACCAGAGAGCTGGGAAGCGAGTACTTGCAACGCGAAACGGTGCAGGGAGCAGGGACAGAAAGGGAGAATTCCACTGAGGAGGAACAGCTGGCAGTTAGCCTTCTTTGGAGATGAGAACTTGATCACCACGGGAGAGGATTGTTGAGAGGGTTACAGAGGGGGAGGTCTGAGATCTGAAAATCCTGAGTTTTCCCTGCAGTGTGTAGGGCCAGCGACATGAAGAGTTGCAGATCTCGTAAAAGTCCAGGTCAGGAAGCATACAGGTTCATGTTGAATTCTCCAAGTAGGCGGAGTTGAGTGGTAGGAGGCTAGGATGGAGAAGTCCATCCACTGAGAGAGGAAGGGGGTAGGCAAATAGCCACGGTGAGAGATTCGCCAGGAAAGAGAGAATGCATGCAGACAAGGCATTCGTGAGAGGAGTCGGCCTGCAAAGGAAAGCAATTTACTACAGGAATCAAGGATACTCCCCCTCAAGAACGGTTGGATTTGGGCATGGAGAGGAACTCGTCATCATGGAGGAAAGTGTCAAAGCTCGAGACAGCGCTGGGTCAACCATGTCTCGGTGAGACCAAGAACATCAAGGTCGGGTTCTTCCAGGAAATGGCAGATGTCAGATGAGTGTTTGAAAATGAGAGAGTTGAGAGTGGGGAGGGGTACAAATCAGTAATCCCTGCGGAGGTGTAGAAGGAGCCTGACCTAGGGCAGATGAGGAAGGAGAGAGGAAAGGAAGCAGAAGAAGGGAGAGAAGAGACAGCAGGAGTGCATGATCAATCCGGGAGCTAGGAGTGGTGAGAAGGTTAGACGGGGAGGTCTGAGTCTCAGGATTGGAATGGGAAGTTCGATATCACATGTCATGCTATAGGAAGAGTCTCAGGATTGGAATGGGAAGGAGTTGGATATGACATCTCTTGTTATAGGGAGGGTCTCAGGTTTGGTATTAGAATCACATCCTTTGGGAAGGGACTCGAGTTTGGTATTTTAAGGAGCGAGATAGTAAATCTCATCCTATTGGAAGGGTCTCGGGTTTGGTTTTGGAAGAAATGAGATTTCAAATCTCAGGCTGTGGGAATGGTCTCGGGTTTGGTATTGGAAGGGGTGAGAAATCACATTTCATGTTACAGGAAGGGTGACAAGTTTGGAATGGGAAGGAGTTGGATATCACATGAAGGGGCTCAGATTTGGTATTATAGCATAGAGATAACACATCTCGTTATAGGAAGGGTCTCGATTGGAATGGGAAGGAGTTGGATATCACATCTCATGCTATAGGGAGGGTCTCAGGTTTGATATTAGAAGCATTGAAATATCACATCTCATGCTATCGGAAGGGTCTCAGGATTGGAATGGAAGGAGTTGGATATCACATATGCTAAAGGAAAGGTTTCAGGTTTGGAAGGGGAAGGATTTGGATCTCACATCTCATTTTTCAGTACGGGTCTCAGGTTTGGTATTAGAAGCGTGGAGATATCACATCTCATGGTATAATAAGGGTCTCAGGATTGGAATGGGAAAGAGTTGGATATCACATCTCAAGCTATCTCAGGATTGGAATGGGAAGGAGTTTGATATCACATCTCGAGATATAGGAAGGGTCTCAGGTTTGGGAAGGGAAGGATTGGGATTTCACATCTCGTTATAGGATGGTTCTCATGTTTGTTTTTAGAAGCATTGAGATATCAAATCTCATGCTATTGGAAGGGTCTCAGGTTTGGAATGGGAAGGAGTTGGATATCACATCTCATGTTATAGGAAGGATCTCAGGTTTGGTATTAGAAGCATTGAGATATCACATCTCATGCTATAGGAAGGGTCTCAGGATAGGAATGTGAAGGATTTGGATATCACATCATACTAAAGGTAGGGTCTCAGGTTTGGTATAAGCATTGAGATATCACATCTCTGATATCGGAAGGGTCTCAGGATTGGATTGGGAAGGAGTTGGATATCCCTTCTCATGCTATAGGAAGGGTCTCAGGTTGGAATGGGAAGGAGTTGGATATCACCTCTCATGCTATAGGAAGTTTCTCAAGATTGAAATGGGAAGGATTTGGATATCACATCTCTTGCTATAGGAAGGGTCTCAGGTTTTTTATTAGAAACATTGAGATATCACATCTCATGCTATAGGAAGGGTTTCAGGATTGGAATGGGAAGGATTTGGATATCACATCTCATGCTAAAGGAAGGGTCTCAGGTTTGGAAGGGGAAGGATTTGGATATCATATCTCATGCTATATAGGGCGGGTCCCAGGTTTGGTATTAGAAGCATTGAGATATCACATCTCATGGCATAGGAAGGGTCTCAGGATTGGAATGGGAAGGAGTTGGATATCACATCTCATCCAATAGAAAGGGTCTCAGGTTTGGAATGGGAAGGAATTGGATATCACATCATGTTATAGGAAGGATCTCAGGATTGGAATGGGAAGGATTTGGATATCCCTTCTCATGCTATAGGAAGTGTCTCAGGTTGGAATGGGAAGGAGTTGGATATCATATCTCGTTATAGGAAAGGTCTCAGGATTGGAATGGGAAGGATTTGGATATCACATCTCTTGCTATAGGAAGGGTCTCAGGTTTTTTATTAGAAACATTGAGCTATCACATCTCATGCTATAGGAAGGGTCTCAGGATTGGAATGGGATGGAGTAGGATATCACATCGCAAGCTATCTCGGGATTGGAATGGGAAGGAGTTTGATATCACATCTCAAGCTATAGGAAGGGTCTCAGGTTTGGAAGGGGAAGGATTTGGATCTCACATCTCATGTTATAGGATGGTTCTCATGTTTGGTTTTAGAAGCATTGAGATATCACATCTCATGCTATAGGAAGGGTCTCAGGTTTGGAATGGGAAGGAGTTTGATATCACATCTCATGTTATAGGAAGGATCTCAGGTTTGGTATTGGAAGCATTGAGATATCACATCTCATGCTATAGGAAGGGTCTCAGGATTGGAATCGGAAGGAGTTGTATATGACATCTCATGTTATAGGAAGGATCTCAGGTTTGGTATTAGAAGCATTGAGATATCACATCTCATGCTATAGGAAGGGTCTCAGGATTGGAATCGGAAGGAGTTGTATTGGAATCTCTTGCCATAGGAAGGGTCTCAGGTTTGGTATAAGCATTGAGATATCACATCTCTGCTATCGGAAGGGTCTCAGGATTGGAATGGGAAGGAGTTGGATATCCCATCTCGTTATAGGAAGGGTCTCAGGATTGGTATTAGAAGCATTGAGATATCACATCTCATGCTATAGGAAGGGTCTAAGGTTTGGAAAGGGGAAGGATTTGGGTATCACATCTCATGTTATAGGACCGGTCTCAGGTTTGGTATTAGAAGCATTGAGATATCAAGTCTCATGGTATAGGACGGGTCTCAGAATTGGAATGGGAAGGAGTTGGATATCACCTCTCAAACTATAGGAAGGGTCTCAGGATTGGAATGGGAAGGAGTTTGATATCACATCTCATGCCATGGTATGGGTCTCAGGTTTTGTAGAAGCATTGGGATATCACATCACATGCTATCGGAAGGGTATCGGGATTGGATTTGGAAGGAGTTGGATATCCCATCTCATGCTATAGGCAGGGTCTAAGGTTGGAATGGGAAGGAGTTGGATATCACATCTCATGTTATAGGAAGGGTCTCAGGATTGGAATGGGAAGGACTTGGATATCACATCTCATTCTATAGGAAGGCTCTCAGGGTTGGAAGGGGAAGGAGTTGGATATCACATTTCATGTTAGAGGTAAGATCTCAGGTTTGGTATTAGAGGCATTGAGATATCACATCTCATGCCATCAGAAGGGTCTCAGGATTGGAATGGGAAGGAGTTGGATATCACATCTCATGCTAAAGGGAGGGTCTAAGGTTTGGAAGGGGAAGGATTTGGACATCACATCTCATGTTATAGGAAGGATCTCAGGTTTGGTATTAGAAGCATTGAGATATCACATCTCATGCTATCGGAAGGGTCTCAGGTTTGGTATAAGCATTGAGATATCACATCTCTGCTATCGGAAGGGTCTCAGGATTGGAATGGGAAGGACTTGGATATCACAATTCATGTTATAGGAAGGGCCTCAGGTTTGGTATTAGAAGAATTGAGATATCACATCTCATGCTATAGGAAGGGTCTCAGGATTGGAATGGGAAGGACATGGATATCACATCTCATGTTATAGGAAGGGTCTCAGGTTTGGTATTAGAAGCATTGAGATATCACATCTCATGCTATAGGAAGGGTCTCAGGAATGGAATGGGAAGGACTTGGATATCACATCTCATGATACAGGAAGGGTCTAAGGTTTGGAAGGGGAAGGATTTGGATATCACATCTCATGTTATTGGACCGGTCTCAGGTTTGGTATTAGAAGCATTGAGATATCAAGTCTCATGGTATAGGACGGGAGTTTGATATCACATCTCATGCCATGGTATGGGTCTCAGGTTTTGTAGAAGCATTGGGATATCACATCTCATGATATCGGAAGGGTATCAGGATTGGATTTGGAAGGAGTTGGATATCCCATCTCATGCTATAGGAAGGGTCTCAGGATTGGAATGGGAAGGACTTGGATATCACATCTCATGCTGTAGGAAGGCTCTCAGGTTTGGAAAGGGAAGGAGTTGGATATCACATTTCATGTTAGAGTTAGGATCTCAGGTTTGGTATTAGAGGCATTGAGATATCACATCTCATGCTATCAGAAGGGTATCAGGATTGGAATGGGAAGGAGTTGGATATCACATCTCATGCTAAAGGGAGGGTCTCAGGTTTGGAAGGGGAAGGATTTGGATATCACATCTCATGTTATAGGAAGGATCTCAGGTTTGGTATTAGAAGCATTGAGATATCACATCTCATGCTATCGGAAGGATCTCAGGTTTGGTATTAGAAGCATTGAAATATCACATCTCATGCTATAGGAAGGGTCTCAGGATTGGAATGGGAAGGAGTTGGATATCACATCTCATGTTATAGGAAGGATCTCAGGTTTGGTATTAGAAGCATTGAGATATCACATCTCATGCTATAGGAAGGGTCTCAGGATTGGAATGGGAAGGAGTTGGATATCACATCTCATGCTAAAGGAAGGGTCTCAGTTTTGGTAGAAGCATTGCGATATCACATCTCATGCTATAGGAAGGGTCTCAGGATTGGAATTGGAAGGAGTTGGATATCACATCTCATGCTATAGGAAGGGTCTCAGGTTTGGTATAAGCATTGAAATATCACATCTCTGCTATCGGAAGGGTCTCAGGATTGGAATGGGAAGGACTTAGATATCACATCTCATGCTATAGGAAGGATCTCAGGTTTGGTATTAGAAGCATTGAGATATCACATCTCATGCTATAGGAAGGGTCTCAGGATTGGAATCGGAAGGAGTTGTATATGACATCTCATGCCATAGGAAGGGTCTCAGGTTTGGTATAAGCATTGAGATATCACATCTCTGCTATCGGAAGGGTCTCAGGATTGGAATGGGAAGGAGTTGGATATCCCATCTCTTTATAGGAAGAGTCTCAGGTTTGGTATTAGAAGCATTGAGATATCACATCTCATGCTATAGGAAGGGTCTAAGGTTTGGAAAGGGGAAGGATTTGGGTATCACATCTCATGTTATAGGACCGGTCTCAGGTTTGGTATTAGAAGCATTGAGATATCAAATCTCATGGTATAGGTCGGGTCTCAGAATTGGAATGGGAAGGAGTTGGATATCACATCTCAAGCTATAGAAAGGGTCTCAGGATTGGAATGGGAAGGAGTTTGATATCACATCTCATGCCATGGTATGGGTCTCAGGTTTTGTAGAAGCATTGGGATATCACATCACATGCTATAGGCAGGGTCTAAGGTTGGAATGGGAAGGAGTTGGATATCATATCTCATGTTATAGGAAGGGTCTCAGGATTGGAATGGGAAGGACTTGGATATCACATCTCATTCTATAGGAAGGCTCTCAGGGTTGGAAGGGGAAGGAGTTGGATATCACATTTCATGTTAGAGGTAGGATCTCAGGTTTGGTATTAGAGGCATTGAGATATCACATCTCATGCCATCAGAAGGGTCTCAGGATTGGAATGGGAAGGAGTTGGATATCACATCTCATCCAATAGGAAGGGTCTCAGGTTTGGAATGGGAAGGAATTGGGTATCACATCATGTTATAGGAAGGATCTCAGGATTGGAATGGGAAGGATTTGGATATCCCTTCACATGCTATAGGAAGTGTCCCAGGTTGGAATGGGAAGGAGTTGGATATCACATCTCGTTATAGGAAGGGTCTCAGGATTGGAATGGGAAGGATTTGGATATCACATCTCTTGCTATAGGAAGGGTCTCAGGTTTTTTATTAGAAACATTGAGCTATCACATCTCATGCTATAGGAAGGGTTTCAGGATTGGAATGAGAAGGATTTGGATATCACATCTCATGCTAAAGGAAGGGTCTCAGGTTTGGAAGGGGAAGGATTTGGATATCATATCTCATGTTATAGGGCGGGTCCCATGTTTGGTATTAGAAGCATTGAGATATCACATCTCATGCTATAGGAGGAGTCTCAGTATTGGAATGGGAAGGAGTTGGATATCACGTCTCATGTTATAGGAAGGGTCTCAGAATTGGAATGGCAAGGAGTTGGATATCACATCTCATGCTAAAGGAAGGGTCTCAGGTTTGATATAAGCATTGAGATATCACATCTCATGCTATAGGAAGGAACTCAGGATAGGAATGGGAAGGACTTAGATATCACATCTCATACTATAGGGAGGGTCTCAGTTTTGATGTTAGAAGCATTGAGCTATCACATCTCATGCTATCGGAAGGGTCTCAGGATTGGAATGGGATGGAGTTGGATATCACATCTCAAGCTATCTCGGGATTAGAATGTGATGGAGTTTGATATCACATCTCAAGCTATAGGAAGGGTCTCAGGTTTGGAAGGGGAAGGATTTGGATCTCACATCTCATGTTTTTGGACGCATTCTCAGGTTTGGTATTAGAAGCATTGAGACATCACATCTCATGGTATAGGAAGGGTCTCAGGATTGGAATGGGAAGGAGTTTGATATCACATCTCAAGCTATAGGAAGGGTCTCAGGTTTGGAAAGGGAAGGATTTGGATTTCACATCTCATGTTATAGGATGGTTCTCATGTTTGGTTTTAGTAGCATTGAGATATCACATCTCATGCTATCGGAAGGGTCTCAGGTTTGGAAAGGGAAGGATTTGGAGTTCACATGTTATAGGAAGGTTCTCAGGTTTCGTTTTAGAAGAATTAAGATATAACATCTCATGCTATAGGAAGGGTCTCAGGTTTGGAATGGGAAGGAGTTGATATCACATCTCATGCTAAAGGAAAGGTCTCAGGTTTGGAAGGGGAAGGATTTGGATCTCACATCTCATGTTTTAGGACGGGTCTCAGGTTTGGTATTAGAAGCATTGAAATATCACATCCCATGGTATAGGAAGGGTCTCAGGATTGGAATGGGAAGGATTTGGATATCACATCTCATGCCATAGGATGGGTCATCAGGTTTGGTATAAGCATTGAGATATCACATCTCTGCTATCGGAAGGGTCTCAGGATAGGAATGGGAAGGACTTAGATATCACATCTCATACTATAGGGAGGGTCTCAGTTTTGATGTTAGAAGCATTGAGCTATCACATCTCATGCTATCGGAAGGGTCTCAGGATTGGAATGGGATGGAGTTGGATATCACATCTCAAGCTATCTCGGGATTAGAATGTGATGGCGTTTGATATCACATCTCAAGCTATAGGAAGGGTCTCAGGTTTGGAAGGGGAAGGATTTGGATCTCACATCTCATGTTTTAGGACGGGTCTCAGGTTTGGTATTAGAAGCATTGAGACATCACATCTCATGGTATAGGAAGGGTCTCAGGATTGGAATGGGAAGGAGTTTGATATCACATCTCAAGCTATAGGAAGGGTCTCAGGTTTGGAAAGGGAAGGATTTGGATTTCACATCTCATGTTATAAGATGGTTCTCATGTTTGGTTTTAGTAGCATTGAGATATCACATCTCATGCTATCGGAAGGGTCTCAGATTTGGAAAGGGAAGGATTTGGAGTTCACATGTTATAGGAAGGTTCTCAGGTTTCGTTTTAGAAGAATTAAGATATAACATCTCATGCTATAGGAAGGGTCTCAGGTTTGGAATGGGAAGGAGTTGATATCACATCTCATGCTAAAGGAAAGGTCTCAAGTTTGGAAGGGGAAGGATTTGGATCTCACATCTCATGTTTTAGGACGGGTCTCAGGTTTGGTATTAGAAGCATTGAAATATCACATCTCATGGTATAGGAAGGGTCTCAGGATTGGAATGGGAAGGAGTTGGATAACACATTGAATGGGAAGGAGTTTGATATCACATCTCAAGCTATAGGAAGGGTCTCAGGTTTGGAAAGGGAATGATTTGGATTTCACATCTCATGTTATAGGATGGTTCTCATGTTTGGTTTTAGAAGCATTGAGATATCACATCTCATGCTATCGGAAGGGTCTCAGGTTTGGAATGGGAAGGAGTTTGATATCACATCTCATGTTATAGGAAGGATCTCAGGTTTGGTATTAGAAGCATTGATATATCACATCTCATGCTATAGGAAGGGTCTCAGGATTGGAATCGGAAGGAGTTGTATATGACATCTCATGCCATAGGAAGGGTCCCAGGTTTGGTATAAGCATTGAGATATCACATCTCTGCTATCGGAAGGGTCTCAGGATTGGAATGGGAAGGAGTTGGATATCCCATCTCGTTATAGGAAGGGTCTCAGGTTTGGTATTAGAAGCATTGAGATATCACATCTCATGCTATAGGAAGGGTCTAAGGTTTGGAAAGGGGAAGGATTTGGGTATCACATCTCATGTTATAGGACCGGTCTCAGTTTTGGTTTTAGAAGCATTGAGATATCAAATCTCATGGTATAGGTCGGGTCTCAGAATTGGAATGGGAAGGAGTTGGATATCACATCTCAAGCTATAGAAAGGGTCTCAGGATTGGAATGAGAAGGAGTTTAATATCACATCTAATTCCATGGTATGGGTCTCAGGTTTTGTAGAAGCATTGGGATATCACATCACATGCTATAGGCAGGGTCTAAGGTTGGAATGGGAAGGAGTTGGATATCACATCTCATGTTATAGGAAGGGTCTCAGGATTGGAATGGGAAGGACTTGGATATCACATCTCATTCTATAGGAAGGCTCTCAGGGTTGGAAGGGGAAGGAGTTGGATATCACATTTCATGTTAGAGGTAGGATCTCAGGTTTGGTATTAGAGGCATTGAGATATCACATCTCATGCCATCAGAAGGGTCTCAGGATTGGAATGGGAAGGAGTTGGATATCACATCTCATGCTAAAGGGAGGGTCTAAGGTTTGGAAGGGGAAGTATTTGGACATCACATCTCATGTTATAGGAAGGATCTCAGGTTTGGTATTAGAAGCATTGAGATATCACATCTCATGCTATCCGAAGGGTCTCAGGTTTGGTATAAGCATTGAGATATCACATCTCTGTTATCGGAAGGGTCTCAGGATTGGAATGGGGAAGGATTTGGGTATCACATCTCATGTTATAGGACCGGTCTCAGGTTTGGTATTAGAAGCATTGAGATATCAAATCTCATGGTATAGGTCGGGTCTCAGAATTGGAATGGGAAGGAGTTGGATATCACATCTCAAGCTATAGAAAGGGTCTCAGGATTGGAATGGGAAGGAGTTTGATATCACATCTCATGCCATGGTATGGGTCTCAGGTTTTGTAGAAGCATTGGGATATCACATCACATGCTATAGGCAGGGTCTAAGGTTGGAATGGGAAGGAGTTGGATATCACATCTCATGTTATAGGAAGGGTCTCAGGATTGGAATGGGAAGGACTTGGATATCACATCTCATTCTATAGGAAGGCTCTCAGGGTTGGAAGGGGAAGGAGTTGGATATCACATTTCATGTTATAGGAAGGATCTCAGGTTTGGTATTAGAGGCATTGAGATATCACATCTCATGCCATCAGAAGGGTCTCAGGATTGGAATGGGAAGGAGTTGGATATCACATCTCATGCTAAAGGGAGGGTCTAAGGTTTGGAAGGGGAAGGATTTGGACATCACATCTCATGTTATAGGAAGGATCTCAGGTTTGGTATTAGAAGCATTGAGATATCACATCTCATGCTATCCGAAGGGTCTCAGGTTTGGTATAAGCATTGAGATATCACATCTCTGTTATCGGAAGGGTCTCAGGATTGGAATGGGAAGGACTTGGATATCACAATTCATGTTATAGGAAGGGTCTCAGGTTTGGTATTAGAAGCATTGAGATATCACATCTCATGCTATAGGAAGGGTCTCAGGATTGGAATGGGAAGGACTTGGATATCACATCTCATGTTATAGGAAGGGTCTCAGGTTTGGTATTAGAAGCATTGAGATATCACATCTCATGCTATAGGAAGGGTCTCAGGAATGGAATGGGAAGGGCTTGGATATCACATCTCATGATACAGGAAGGGTCTAAGGTTTGGAAAGGGAAGGATTTGGATATCACATCTCATGTTATTGGACCGGTCTCAGGTTTGGTATTAGAAGCATTGAGATATCAAGTCTCATGGTATAGGACGGGAGTTTGATATCACATTTCATGCCATGGTATGGGTCTCAGGTTTTGTAGAAGCATTGGGATATCACATCTCATGCTATCGGAAGGGTATCAGGATTGGATTTGGAAGGAGTTGGATATCCCATCTCATGCTATAGGAAGGGTCTCAGGATTGGAATGGGAAAGACTTGGATATCACATCTCATGTTGTAGGAAGGCTCTCAGGTTTGGAAAGGGAAGTAGTTGGATATCACATCTCATGCTATAGGAAGGGTCTCAGGTTTGGTATAAGCATTGAGATATCACATCTCATGCTATAGGAAGGGTCTCAGGATTGGAATGGGAAGGACTTAGATATCACATATCATGCTATAGGGAGGGTCTCAGTTTTGATATTAGAAGCATTGAGATATCACATCTTATGCTATCGGAAGTGTCTCAGGATTGGAATGGGAAGGAGCTGGATATCACATCTCATGCTAAAGGAAGGGTCTCAGGTTTGGAACGGGAAGAAGTTGGATATCACATCTCATGTTATAGGAAGGGTCTCAGGTTTGGTATAAGCATTGAGATATCACATCTCTGCTATCGGAAGTGTCTCAGGATTGGAATGGGAAGGAGTTGGATATCCCATCTCATGCTATAGATAGGCTCTCAGGTTTAAAAAGGGAAGGAGTTGGATATCACATCTCATGCTATAGGAAGGGTCTCAGGATTGGAATGGGAAGTAGTTGGATATCACATCTCATGCTATAGGAAGGGTCTCAGGTTTGGTATAAGCATTGTGATATCACATCTCATGCTATAGGACGGGTCTCAGGATTGGAATGGAAGGAGTTGGATATCACATCTCATGCTAAAGGAAGGGTCTCAGGATTGGAATGGGAAGTAGTTGGATATCACATCTCATGCTATAGGAAGGGTCTCAGGTTTGGTATTAGAAGCATTGAGATATCACATCTCATGCTATAGGAAGGGTCTCAGGATTGGAATGGGAAGGACTTGGATATCACATCTCATGCTATAGATATGCTCTCAGGTTTGGAAAGGGAAGGAGTTGGATATCACATCTCATGCTATAGGAAGGGTCTCAGGATTGGAATGGGAAGTAGTTGGATATCACTTCTCATGCTATAGGAAGGGTCTCAGTTTTGATATTAGAAGCATTGAGATATCACATCTTATGCTATCGGAAGTGTCTCAGGATTGGAATGGGAAGGAGCTGGATATCACATCTCATGCTAAAGGAAGGGTCTCAGGTTTGGGACGGGAAGAAGTTGGATATCACATCTCATGTTATAGGAAGGGTCTCAGGTTTGGTATAAGCATTGAGATATCACATCTCTGCTATCAGAAGTGTCTCAGGATTGGAATGGGAAGGAGTTGGATATCCCATCTCATGCTATAGATAGGCTCTCAGGTTTAAAAAGGGAAGGAGTTGGATATCACATCTCATGCTATAGGAAGGGTCTCAGGTTTGGTATAAGCATTGAGATATCACATCTCATGCTATAGGACGGGTCTCAGGATTGGAATGGAAGGAGTTGGATATCACATCTCATGCTAAAGGGAGGGTCTCAGGTTTGGAAGGGGAAGTAGTTGGATATCACATCTCATGCTATAGGAAGGGTCTCAGGTTTGATATAAGCATTGAGATATCACATCTCATGCTATAGGACGGGTCTCAGGATTGGAATGGAAGGAGTTGGATATCACATCTCATGCTAAAGGGAGGGTCTCAGGTTTGGAAGGGGAAGGATTTGGATATTACATCTCGTGTTATAGGAATGATCTCAGGTTTGGTATTAGAAGCATTGAGATATCACATCTCATGCTATCGGAAGGATCTCAGGTTTGGTGTTAGAAGCATTGAGATATCAAATCTCATGCTATAGGAAGGGTCTCAGGATTGGAATGGGAAGGAGTTGGATATCACATCTCATGCTATAGGAAGGGTCTCAGGATTGGAATGGGAAGGAGTTGTATATGACATCTCATGCCACAGGAAGGGTCTCAGGTTTGGTATAAGCATTGAGATATCACATCTCTGCTATCGGAAGGGTCTCAGGATTGGAATGGGAAGGAGTTGGATATCCCATCTTATGTTATAGGAAGGGTCTCAGGTTTGGTATTAGAAGCATTGAGATATCACATCTCATGCTATAGGAAGGGTCTCAGGATTGGAATGGGAAGGACTTGGATATCACATCTCATGCTATAGGGAGGGTCTCACGTTTGGAAAGGGAAGGAGTTGGATATCACATTTCATGTTAGAGGTAGGATCTCAGGTTTGGTATTAGAGGCATTGAGATATCACATCTCATGCTATCAGAAGGGTCTCAGGATTGGAATGGGAAGGAGTTGGATATCACATCTCATGCTAAAGGGAGGGTCTCAGGTTTGGAAGGGGAAGGATTTGGATATCACATCTCATGTTATAGGAAGGATCTCAGGTTTGGTATTAGAAGCATTGAGATATAACATCTCTGCTATCGGAAGTGGCTCAGGATTGGAATGGGAAGGAGTTGGATATCCCATCTCATGTTATAGGACGGGTCTCTGGTTTGGTATAAGCATTGAGATATCACATCTCATGTTATAGGAAGGGTCTCAGAATTGGAATGGCAAGGAGTTGGATATCACATCTCATGCTAAAGGAAGGGTCTCAGGTTTGATATAAGCATTGAGATATCACATCTCATGCTATAGGAAGGAACTCAGGATAGGAATGGGAAGGACTTAGATATCACATCTCATACTATAGGGAGGGTCTCAGTTTTGATGTTAGAAGCATTGAGCTATCACATCTCATGCTATCGGAAGGGTCTCAGGATTGGAATGGGATGGAGTTGGATATCACATCTCAAGCTATCTCGGGATTAGAATGTGATGGAGTTTGATATCACATCTCAAGCTATAGGAAGGGTCTCAGGTTTGGAAGGGGAAGGATTTGGATCTCACATCTCATGTTTTTGGACGCATTCTCAGGTTTGGTATTAGAAGCATTGAGACATCACATCTCATGGTATAGGAAGGGTCTCAGGATTGGAATGGGAAGGAGTTTGATATCACATCTCAAGCTATAGGAAGGGTCTCAGGTTTGGAAAGGGAAGGATTTGGATTTCACATCTCATGTTATAGGATGGTTCTCATGTTTGGTTTTAGTAGCATTGAGATATCACATCTCATGCTATCGGAAGGGTCTCAGGTTTGGAAAGGGAAGGATTTGGAGTTCACATGTTATAGGAAGGTTCTCAGGTTTCGTTTTAGAAGAATTAAGATATAACATCTCATGCTATAGGAAGGGTCTCAGGTTTGGAATGGGAAGGAGTTGATATCACATCTCATGCTAAAGGAAAGGTCTCAGGTTTGGAAGGGGAAGGATTTGGATCTCACATCTCATGTTTTAGGACGGGTCTCAGGTTTGGTATTAGAAGCATTGAAATATCACATCCCATGGTATAGGAAGGGTCTCAGGATTGGAATGGGAAGGATTTGGATATCACATCTCATGCCATAGGATGGGTCATCAGGTTTGGTATAAGCATTGAGATATCACATCTCTGCTATCGGAAGGGTCTCAGGATAGGAATGGGAAGGACTTAGATATCACATCTCATACTATAGGGAGGGTCTCAGTTTTGATGTTAGAAGCATTGAGCTATCACATCTCATGCTATCGGAAGGGTCTCAGGATTGGAATGGGATGGAGTTGGATATCACATCTCAAGCTATCTCGGGATTAGAATGTGATGGAGTTTGATATCACATCTCAAGCTATAGGAAGGGTCTCAGGTTTGGAAGGGGAAGGATTTGGATCTCACATCTCATGTTTTAGGACGGGTCTCAGGTTTGGTATTAGAAGCATTGAGACATCACATCTCATGGTATAGGAAGGGTCTCAGGATTGGAATGGGAAGGAGTTTGATATCACATCTCAAGCTATAGGAAGGGTCTCAGGTTTGGAAAGGGAAGGATTTGGATTTCACATCTCATGTTATAGGATGGTTCTCATGTTTGGTTTTAGTAGCATTGAGATATCACATCTCATGCTATCGGAAGGGTCTCAGATTTGGAAAGGGAAGGATTTGGAGTTCACATGTTATAGGAAGGTTCTCAGGTTTCGTTTTAGAAGAATTAAGATATAACATCTCATGCTATAGGAAGGGTCTCAGGTTTGGAATGGGAAGGAGTTGATATCACATCTCATGCTAAAGGAAAGGTCTCAAGTTTGGAAGGGGAAGGATTTGGATCTCACATCTCATGTTTTAGGACGGGTCTCAGGTTTGGTATTAGAAGCATTGAAATATCACATCTCATGGTATAGGAAGGGTCTCAGGATTGGAATGGGAAGGAGTTGGATAACACATTGAATGGGAAGGAGTTTGATATCACATCTCAAGCTATAGGAAGGGTCTCAGGTTTGGAAAGGGAATGATTTGGATTTCACATCTCATGTTATAGGATGGTTCTCATGTTTGGTTTTAGAAGCATTGAGATATCACATCTCATGCTATCGGAAGGGTCTCAGGTTTGGAATGGGAAGGAGTTTGATATCACATCTCATGTTATAGGAAGGATCTCAGGTTTGGTATTAGAAGCATTGATATATCACATCTCATGCTATAGGAAGGGTCTCAGGATTGGAATCGGAAGGAGTTGTATATGACATCTCATGCCATAGGAAGGGTCTCAGGTTTGGTATAAGCATTGAGATATCACATCTCTGCTATCGGAAGGGTCTCAGGATTGGAATGGGAAGGAGTTGGATATCCCATCTCGTTATAGGAAGGGTCTCAGGTTTGGTATTAGAAGCATTGAGATATCACATCTCATGCTATAGGAAGGGTCTAAGGTTTGGAAAGGGGAAGGATTTGGGTATCACATCTCATGTTATAGGACCGGTCTCAGTTTTGGTTTTAGAAGCATTGAGATATCAAATCTCATGGTATAGGTCGGGTCTCAGAATTGGAATGGGAAGGAGTTGGATATCACATCTCAAGCTATAGAAAGGGTCTCAGGATTGGAATGAGAAGGAGTTTAATATCACATCTAATGCCATGGTATGGGTCTCAGGTTTTGTAGAAGCATTGGGATATCACATCACATGCTATAGGCAGGGTCTAAGGTTGGAATGGGAAGGAGTTGGATATCACATCTCATGTTATAGGAAGGGTCTCAGGATTGGAATGGGAAGGACTTGGATATCACATCTCATTCTATAGGAAGGCTCTCAGGGTTGGAAGGGGAAGGAGTTGGATATCACATTTCATGTTAGAGGTAGGATCTCAGGTTTGGTATTAGATGCATTGAGATATCACATCTCATGCCATCAGAAGGGTCTCAGGATTGGAATGGGAAGGAGTTGGATATCACATCTCATGCTAAAGGGAGGGTCTAAGGTTTGGAAGGGGAAGTATTTGGACATCACATCTCATGTTATAGGAAGGATCTCAGGTTTGGTATTAGAAGCATTGAGATATCACATCTCATGCTATCCGAAGGGTCTCAGGTTTGGTATAAGCATTGAGATATCACATCTCTGTTATCGGAAGGGTCTCAGGATTGGAATGGGGAAGGATTTGGGTATCACATCTCATGTTATAGGACCGGTCTCAGGTTTGGTATTAGAAGCATTGAGATATCAAATCTCATGGTATAGGTCGGGTCTCAGAATTGGAATGGGAAGGAGTTGGATATCACATCTCAAGCTATAGAAAGGGTCTCAGGATTGGAATGGGAAGGAGTTTGATATCACATCTCATGCCATGGTATGGGTCTCAGGTTTTGTGGAAGCATTGGGATATCACATCACATGCTATAGGCAGGGTCTAAGGTTGGAATGGGAAGGAGTTGGATATCACATCTCATGTTATAGGAAGGGTCTCAGGATTGGAATGGGAAGGACTTGGATATCACATCTCATTCTATAGGAAGGCTCTCAGGGTTGGAAGGGGAAGGAGTTGGATATCACATTTCATGTTATAGGAAGGATCTCAGGTTTGGTATTAGAGGCATTGAGATATCACATCTCATGCCATCAGAAGGGTCTCAGGATTGGAATGGGAAGGAGTTGGATATCACATCTCATGCTAAAGGGAGGGTCTAAGGTTTGGAAGGGGAAGGATTTGGACATCACATCTCATGTTATAGGAAGGATCTCAGGTTTGGTATTAGAAGCATTGAGATATCACATCTCATGCTATCCGAAGGGTCTCAGGTTTGGTATAAGCATTGAGATATCACATCTCTGTTATCGGAAGGGTCTCAGGATTGGAATGGGAAGGACTTGGATATCACAATTCATGTTATAGGAAGGGTCTCAGGTTTGGTATTAGAAGCATTGAGATATCACATCTCATGCTATAGGAAGGGTCTCAGGATTGGAATGGGAAGGACTTGGATATCACATCTCATGTTATAGGAAGGGTCTCAGGTTTGGTATTAGAAGCATTGAGATATCACATCTCATGCTATAGGAAGGGTCTCAGGAATGGAATGGGAAGGGCTTGGATATCACATCTCATGATACAGGAAGGGTCTAAGGTTTGGAAAGGGAAGGATTTGGATATCACATCTCATGTTATTGGACCGGTCTCAGGTTTGGTATTAGAAGCATTGAGATATCAAGTCTCATGGTATAGGACGGGAGTTTGATATCACATCTCATGCCATGGTATGGGTCTCAGGTTTTGTAGAAGCATTGGGATATCACATCTCATGCTATCGGAAGGGTATCAGGATTGGATTTGGAAGGAGTTGGATATCCCATCTCATGCTATAGGAAGGGTCTCAGGATTGGAATGGGAAAGACTTGGATATCACATCTCATGTTGTAGGAAGGCTCTCAGGTTTGGAAAGGGAAGTAGTTGGATATCACATCTCATGCTATAGGAAGGGTCTCAGGTTTGGTATAAGCATTGAGATATCACATCTCATGCTATAGGAAGGGTCTCAGGATTGGAATGGGAAGGACTTAGATATCACATATCATGCTATAGGGAGGGTCTCAGTTTTGATATTAGAAGCATTGAGATATCACATCTTATGCTATCGGAAGTGTCTCAGGATTGGAATGGGAAGGAGCTGGATATCACATCTCATGCTAAAGGAAGGGTCTCAGGTTTGGAACGGGAAGAAGTTGGATATCACATCTCATGTTATAGGAAGGGTCTCAGGTTTGGTATAAGCATTGAGATATCACATCTCTGCTATCGGAAGTGTCTCAGGATTGGAATGGGAAGGAGTTGGATATCCCATCTCATGCTATAGATAGGCTCTCAGGTTTAAAAAGGGAAGGAGTTGGATATCACATCTCATGCTATAGGAAGGGTCTCAGGATTGGAATGGGAAGTAGTTGGATATCACATCTCATGCTATAGGAAGGGTCTCAGGTTTGGTATAAGCATTGAGATATCACATCTCATGCTATAGGACGGGTCTCAGGATTGGAATGGAAGGAGTTGGATATCACATCTCATGCTAAAGGAAGGGTCTCAGGATTGGAATGGGAAGTAGTTGGATATCACATCTCATGCTATAGGAAGGGTCTCAGGTTTGGTATTAGAAGCATTGAGATATCACATCTCATGCTATAGGAAGGGTCTCAGGATTGGAATGGGAAGGACTTGGATATCACATCTCATGCTATAGATATGCTCTCAGGTTTGGAAAGGGAAGGAGTTGGATATCACATCTCATGCTATAGGAAGGGTCTCAGGATTGGAATGGGAAGTAGTTGGATATCACTTCTCATGCTATAGGAAGGGTCTCAGTTTTGATATTAGAAGCATTGAGATATCACATCTTATGCTATCGGAAGTGTCTCAGGATTGGAATGGGAAGGAGCTGGATATCACATCTCATGCTAAAGGAAGGGTCTCAGGTTTGGGACGGGAAGAAGTTGGATATCACATCTCATGTTATAGGAAGGGTCTCAGGTTTGGTATAAGCATTGAGATATCACATCTCTGCTATCAGAAGTGTCTCAGGATTGGAATGGGAAGGAGTTGGATATCCCATCTCATGCTATA
Source organism: Ambystoma mexicanum (assembly GCF_040938575.1). Taxonomy (NCBI): domain Eukaryota; kingdom Metazoa; phylum Chordata; class Amphibia; order Caudata; family Ambystomatidae; genus Ambystoma; species Ambystoma mexicanum. The sequence continues at coordinate 1,160,726,401 of NC_090934.1, forward strand.
GATAGGCTCTCAGGTTTAAAAAGGGAAGGAGTTGGATATCACATCTCATGCTATAGGAAGGGTCTCAGGATTGGAATGGGAAGTAGTTGGATATCACATCTCATGCTATAGGAAGGGTCTCAGGTTTGGTATAAGCATTGAGATATCACATCTCATGCTATAGGACGGGTCTCAGGATTGGAATGGAAGGAGTTGGATATCACATCTCATGCTAAAGGGAGGGTCTCAGGTTTGGAAGGGGAAGGATTTGGATATTACATCTCGTGTTATAGGAATGATCTCAGGTTTGGTATTAGAAGCATTGAGATATCACATCTCATGCTATCGGAAGGATCTCAGGTTTGGTGTTAGAAGCATTGAGATATCAAATCTCATGCTATAGGAAGGGTCTCAGGATTGGAATGGGAAGGAGTTGGATATCACATCTCATGCTATAGGAAGGGTCTCAGGATTGGAATGGGAAGGAGTTGTATATGACATCTCATGCCACAGGAAGGGTCTCAGGTTTGGTATAAGCATTGAGATATCACATCTCTGCTATCGGAAGGGTCTCAGGATTGGAATGGGAAGGAGTTGGATATCCCATCTTATGTTATAGGAAGGGTCTCAGGTTTGGTATTAGAAGCATTGAGATATCACATCTCATGCTATAGGAAGGGTCTCAGGATTGGAATGGGAAGGACTTGGATATCACATCTCATGCTATAGGGAGGGTCTCACGTTTGGAAAGGGAAGGAGTTGGATATCACATTTCATGTTAGAGGTAGGATCTCAGGTTTGGTATTAGAGGCATTGAGATATCACATCTCATGCTATCAGAAGGGTCTCAGGATTGGAATGGGAAGGAGTTGGATATCACATCTCATACTAAAGGGAGGGTCTCAGGTTTGGAAGGGGAAGGATTTGGATATCACATCTAATGTTATAGGAAGGATCTCAGGTTTGGTATTAGAAGCATTGAGATATAACATCTCTGCTATCGGAAGTGGCTCAGGATTGGAATGGGAAGGAGTTGGATATCCCATCTCATGTTATAGGACGGGTCTCTGGTTTGGTATAAGCATTGAGATATCACATCTCATGCTATAGGAAGGGTCTCAGGATTGGAATGGGAAGGATTTGGATATCACATCTCATGCTATAGGAAGGGTCTCAGGTTTGGTATACGCATGGAGATATCACTTCTCATGCTATAGGAAGGGTCTCAGGATTGGAATGGGAAGGAGTTGGATATCACATCTCATGTTATAGGAAGGATCTCAGGTTTGGTATTAGAAGCATTGAGATATCACATCTCATGCTATCAGAAGGGTCTCAGGATTGGAATGGGAAGGAGTTGGATATTACATCTCATGCTAAAGGGAGGGTCTCAGGTTTGGAATGGGAAGGATTTGTATATCACATCTCATGTTATGGGAAGGATCTCAGGTTTGGTATTAGAAGTATTGAGATATCATATCTCATGCTATAGGAAGGGTCTCAGGACTGGAATGGGAAGGAGTTGGATATCACATCTCATGCTAAAGTAAGGGTCTCAGGTTTGGTAGAAGCATTGAGATATCACATCTCATGCTATAGGAAGGGTCTCAGGATTGGAATGGGAAGGACTTAGATATCACATATCATGCTATAGGGAGGGTCTCAGTTTTTATATTAGAAGCATTGAGATATCACATCTTATGCTATCGGAAGTGTCTCAGGATTGGAATGGGAAGGAGCTGGATATCACATCTCATGCTAAAGGAAGGGTCTCAGGTTTGGAACGGGAAGGAGTTGGATATCACATCTCATGTTATAGGAAGGGTCTCAGGTTTGGTATAAGCATTGAGATATGACATCTCTGCTATCAGAAGTGTCTCAGGATTGGAATGGGAAGGAATTGGATATCCCATCTCATGCTATAGATAGGCTCTCAGGTTTAAAAAGGGAAGGAGTTGGATATCACATCTCATGCTATAGGAAGGGTCTCAGGTTTGGTATAAGCATTGAGATATCACAGCTCATGCTATAGGACGGGTCTCAGGATTGGAATGGAAGGAGTTGGATATCACATCTCATGCTAAAGGAAGGGTCTCAGGATTGGAATGGGAAGTAGTTGGATATCACATCTCATGCTATAGGAAGGGTCTCAGGTTTGGTATTAGAAGCAGTGAGATATCACATCTCATGCTATAGGAAGGGTCTCAGGATTGGAATGGGAAGGACTTGGATATCACATCTCATGCTATAGATATGCTCTCAGGTTTGGAAAGGGAAGGAGTTGGATATCACATCTCATGCTATAGGAAGGGTCTCAGGACTGGAATGGGAAGGAGTTGGATATCACATTTCATGCTAAAGGAAGGGTCTCAGGTTTGGTAGAAGCATTGAGATATCACATCTCATGCTAAAGGGAGGGTCTCAGGTTTGGAAGGGGAAGGATTTGGATATCACATCTCTTATTATAGGAAGGATCACAGGTTTGGTATTAGAAGCATTGAGATATCACATCTCATGCTATCGGAAGGGTCTCATGATTGGAATGGGAAGGAGTTGGATATCACATCTCATGCTATAGGAAGGGTCTCAGGTTTGGAACGGGAAGGAGTTGGATATCACATCTCATGTTATAGGAAGAGTCTCAGGTTTGGTATAAGCATTGAGATATCACATCTCTGCTATCGGAGGTGTCTCAGGTTTGGAACGGGAAGGAGTTGGATATCCCATCTCATGTTATAGGACGGGTCTCAGGTTTGATATTAGAAGCATTGAGATATCACATCGCATGCTGTAGGAAGGGTCTCAGGTTTGGAACGGGAATGAGTTGGATATCACATCTCATGTTATAGGAAGGGTTTCAGGTTTGGTATAAGCATTGAGATATCACATCTCATGCTATAGGAAGGGTCTCAGGATTGGAATGGGAAGGATTTGGATATCACATCTCATGCTATAGGAAGGGTCTCAGGTTTGGTATACGCATGGAGATATCACTTCTCATGCTATAGGAAGGGTCTCAGGATTGGAATGGGAAGGAGTTGTATATCACATCTCATGCTATAGGAAGGGTCTCAGGTTTGGTATAAGCATGGAGATATCACTTCTTATGCTATAGGAAGGGTCTCAGGATTGGAATGGGAAGGAGTTGGATATCACATCTCATGTTATAGGAAGGATCTCAGGTTTGGTATTAGAAGCATTGAGACATCACATCTCATGCTATGGGAAGGGTCTCAGGATTGGAATGGGAACGAGTTGGATATCACATCTCATGCTATAGGAAGGGTCTCAGGTTTGGTATAAGCATTGAGATATCACATCTCATGCTATAGGAAGGGTCTCAGGATTGGAATGGGAAGGAGTTGTATATGACATCTCAGGCCATAGCAAGGGTCTAAGGTTTGGTATAAGCATTGAGATATCACATCTCTGCTATCGGAAGGGTCTCAGGATTGGAATGGGAAGGAGTTGGATATCCCATCTCATGTTATAGTAAGGGTCTCAGGTTTGGTATTAGAAGCATTGAGATATCACATCTCATGCTATCTTAAGGATCTCAGGTTTGGTGTTAGAAGCATTGAGATATCAAATCTCATGCTATAGGAAGGGTCTCAGGATTGGAATGGGAAGGAGTTGGATATCACATCTCATGCTATAGGAAGGGTCTCAGGATTGGAATGGGAAGGAGTTGTATATGACATCTCATGCCACAGGAAGGGTCTCAGGTTTGGTATAAGCATTGAGATATCACATCTCTGCTATCGGAAGGGTCTCAGGATTGGAATGGGAAGGAGTTGGATATCCCATCTTATGTTATAGGAAGGGTCTCAGGTTTGGTACTAGAAGCATTGAGATATCACATCTCATGCTATAGGAAGGGTCTCAGGATTGGAATGGGAAGGACTTGGATATCACATCTCATGCTATAGGGAGGGTCTCACGTTTGGAAAGGGAAGGAGTTGGATATCACATTTCATGTTAGAGGTAGGATCTCAGGTTTGGTATTAGAGGCATTGAGATATCACATCTCATGCTATCAGAAGGGTCTCAGGATTGGAATGGGAAGGAGTTGGATATCACATCTCATGCTAAAGGGAGGGTCTCAGGTTTGGAAGGGGAAGGATTTGGATATCACATCTCATGTTATAGGAAGGATCTCAGGTTTGGTATTAGAAGCATTGAGATATCACATCTCTGCTATCGGAAGTGGCTCAGGATTGGAATGGGAAGGAGTTGGATATTCCATCTCATGTTATAGGACGGGTCTCTGGTTTGGTATAAGCATTGAGATATCACATCTCATGCTATAGGAAGGGTCTCAGGATTGGAATGGGAAGGATTTGGATATCACATCTCATGCTATAGGAAGGGTCTCAGGTTTGGTATACGCATGGAGATATCACTTCTCATGCTATAGGAAGGGTCTCAGGATTGGAATGGGAAGGATTTGGATATCACATCTCATGCTATAGGAAGGGTCTCAGGATTGGAATGGGAAGGACTTGGATATCACATCTCATGCTATAGGGCGGGTCTCACATTTGGAAAGGGAAGGAGTTGGATATCACATTTCATGTTAGAGGTAGGATCTCAGGTTTGGTATTAGAGGCATTGAGATATCACATCTCATGCTATCAGAAGGGTCTCAGGATTGGAATGGGAAGGAGTTGGATATCACATCTCATGCTAAAGGGATGGTCTCAGGTTTGGAAGGGGAAGGATTTGGATATCACATCTCATGTTATAGGAAGGATCTCAGGTTTGGTATCAGAAGCATTGAGATATGACATCTCATGCTATTGGAAGGATCTCAGGTTTGGTATTAGAGGCATTGAGATATCACATCTCATGCTAAAGGGAGGGTCTCAGGTTTGGAAGGGGAAGGATTTGGATATCACATCTCTTATTATAGGAAGGATCACAGGTTTGGTATTAGAAGCATTGAGATATCACATCTCTGCTATCGGAAGTGGCTCAGGATTGGAATGGGAAGGAGTTGGATATCCCATCTCATGTTATAGGACGGGTCTCTGGTTTGGTATAAGCATTGAGATATCACATCTCATGCTATAGGAAGGGTCTCAGGATTGGAATGGGAAGGATTTGGATATCACATCTCATGCTATAGGAAGGGTCTCAGGTTTGGTATACGCATGGAGATATCACTTCTCATGCAATAGGAAGGGTCTCAGGATTGGAATGGGAAGGAGTTGGATATCACATCTCATGTTATAGGAAGGATCTCAGGTTTGGTATTAGAAGCATTGAGATATCACATCTCATGCTATCAGAAGGGTCTCAGGATTGAAATGGGAAGGAGTTGGATATCACATCTCATGCTAAAGGGAGGGTCTCAGGTTTGGAATGGGAAGGATTTGGATATCACATCTCATGTTATCGGAAGGATCTCAGGTTTGGTATTAGAAGTATTGAGATATCATATCTCATGCTATAGGAAGGGTCTCAGGACTGGAATGGGAAGGAGTTGGATATCACATTTCATGCTAAAGGAAGGGTCTCAGGTTTGGTAGAAGCATTGAGATATCACATCTCATGCTATAGGAAGGGTCTCAGGATTGGAATGGGAAGGACTTAGATATCACATATCATGCTATAGGGAGGGTCTCAGTTTTGATATTAGAAGCATTGAGATATCACATCTTATGCTATCGGAAGTGTCTCAGGATTGGAATGGGAAGGAGCTGGATATCACATCTCATGCTAAAGGAAGGGTCTCAGGTTTGGAACGGGGAGGAGTTGGATATCACATCTCATGTTATAGGAAGGGTCTCAGGTTTGGTATAAGCATTGAGATATCACATCTCTGCTATCAGAAGTGTCTCAGGATTGGAATGGGAAGGAGTTGGATATCCCATCTCATGCTATAGATAGGCTCTCAGGTTTAAAAAGGGAAGGAGTTGGATATCACATCTCATGCTATAGGAAGGGTCTCAGGATTGGAATGGGAAGTAGTTGGATATCACATCTCATGCTATAGGAAGGGTCTCAGGTTTGGTATAAGCATTGAGATATCACATCTCATGCTATAGGACGGGTCTCAGGATTGGAATGGAAGGAGTTGGATATCACATCTCATGCTAAAGGAAGGGTCTCAGGATTGGAATGGGAAGTAGTTGGATATCACATCTCATGCTATAGGAAGGGTCTCAGGTTTGGTATTAGAAGCATTGAGATATCACATCTCATGCTATAGGAAGGGTCTCAGGATTGGAATGGGAAGGACTTGGATATCACATCTCATGCTATAGATATGCTCTCAGGTTTGGAAAGGGAAGGAGTTGGATATCACATCTCATGCTATAGGAAGGGTCTCAGGACTGGAATGGGAAGGAGTTGGATATCACATTTCATGCTAAAGGAAGGGTCTCAGGTTTGGTAGAAGCATTGAGATATCACATCTCATGCTATAGGAAGGGTCTCAGGATTGGAATGGGAAGGACTTAGATATCACATATCATGCTATAGGGAAGGTCTCAGTTTTGATATTAGAAGCATTGAGATATCACATCTTATGCTATCGGAAGTGTCTCAGGATTGGAATGGGAAGGAGCTGGATATCACATCTCATGCTAAAGGAAGGGTCTCAGGTTTGGAACGGGAAGAAGTTGGATATCACATCTCATGTTATAGGAAGGATCTCAGGTTTGGTATTAGAAGCATTGAGATATCACATCTCATGCTATCCGAAGGGTCTCAGGTTTGGTATAAGCATTGAGATATCACATCTCTGTTATCGGAAGGGTCTCAGGATTGGAATGGGGAAGGATTTGGGTATCACATCTCATGTTATAGGACCGGTCTCAGGTTTGGTATTAGAAGCATTGAGATATCAAATCTCATGGTATAGGTCGGGTCTCAGAATTGGAATGGGAAGGAGTTGGATATCACATCTCAAGCTATAGAAAGGGTCTCAGGATTGGAATGGGAAGGAGTTTGATATCACATCTCATGCCATGGTATGGGTCTCAGGTTTTGTGGAAGCATTGGGATATCACATCACATGCTATAGGCAGGGTCTAAGGTTGGAATGGGAAGGAGTTGGATATCACATCTCATGTTATAGGAAGGGTCTCAGGATTGGAATGGGAAGGACTTGGATATCACATCTCATTCTATAGGAAGGCTCTCAGGGTTGGAAGGGGAAGGAGTTGGATATCACATTTCATGTTATAGGAAGGATCTCAGGTTTGGTATTAGAGGCATTGAGATATCACATCTCATGCCATCAGAAGGGTCTCAGGATTGGAATGGGAAGGAGTTGGATATCACATCTCATGCTAAAGGGAGGGTCTAAGGTTTGGAAGGGGAAGGATTTGGACATCACATCTCATGTTATAGGAAGGATCTCAGGTTTGGTATTAGAAGCATTGAGATATCACATCTCATGCTATCCGAAGGGTCTCAGGTTTGGTATAAGCATTGAGATATCACATCTCTGTTATCGGAAGGGTCTCAGGATTGGAATGGGAAGGACTTGGATATCACAATTCATGTTATAGGAAGGGTCTCAGGTTTGGTATTAGAAGCATTGAGATATCACATCTCATGCTATAGGAAGGGTCTCAGGATTGGAATGGGAAGGACTTGGATATCACATCTCATGTTATAGGAAGGGTCTCAGGTTTGGTATTAGAAGCATTGAGATATCACATCTCATGCTATAGGAAGGGTCTCAGGAATGGAATGGGAAGGGCTTGGATATCACATCTCATGATACAGGAAGGGTCTAAGGTTTGGAAAGGGAAGGATTTGGATATCACATCTCATGTTATTGGACCGGTCTCAGGTTTGGTATTAGAAGCATTGAGATATCAAGTCTCATGGTATAGGACGGGAGTTTGATATCACATCTCATGCCATGGTATGGGTCTCAGGTTTTGTAGAAGCATTGGGATATCACATCTCATGCTATCGGAAGGGTATCAGGATTGGATTTGGAAGGAGTTGGATATCCCATCTCATGCTATAGGAAGGGTCTCAGGATTGGAATGGGAAAGACTTGGATATCACATCTCATGTTGTAGGAAGGCTCTCAGGTTTGGAAAGGGAAGTAGTTGGATATCACATCTCATGCTATAGGAAGGGTCTCAGGTTTGGTATAAGCATTGAGATATCACATCTCATGCTATAGGAAGGGTCTCAGGATTGGAATGGGAAGGACTTAGATATCACATATCATGCTATAGGGAGGGTCTCAGTTTTGATATTAGAAGCATTGAGATATCACATCTTATGCTATCGGAAGTGTCTCAGGATTGGAATGGGAAGGAGCTGGATATCACATCTCATGCTAAAGGAAGGGTCTCAGGTTTGGAACGGGAAGAAGTTGGATATCACATCTCATGTTATAGGAAGGGTCTCAGGTTTGGTATAAGCATTGAGATATCACATCTCTGCTATCGGAAGTGTCTCAGGATTGGAATGGGAAGGAGTTGGATATCCCATCTCATGCTATAGATAGGCTCTCAGGTTTAAAAAGGGAAGGAGTTGGATATCACATCTCATGCTATAGGAAGGGTCTCAGGATTGGAATGGGAAGTAGTTGGATATCACATCTCATGCTATAGGAAGGGTCTCAGGTTTGGTATAAGCATTGAGATATCACATCTCATGCTATAGGACGGGTCTCAGGATTGGAATGGAAGGAGTTGGATATCACATCTCATGCTAAAGGAAGGGTCTCAGGATTGGAATGGGAAGTAGTTGGATATCACATCTCATGCTATAGGAAGGGTCTCAGGTTTGGTATTAGAAGCATTGAGATATCACATCTCATGCTATAGGAAGGGTCTCAGGATTGGAATGGGAAGGACTTGGATATCACATCTCATGCTATAGATATGCTCTCAGGTTTGGAAAGGGAAGGAGTTGGATATCACATCTCATGCTATAGGAAGGGTCTCAGGATTGGAATGGGAAGTAGTTGGATATCACTTCTCATGCTATAGGAAGGGTCTCAGTTTTGATATTAGAAGCATTGAGATATCACATCTTATGCTATCGGAAGTGTCTCAGGATTGGAATGGGAAGGAGCTGGATATCACATCTCATGCTAAAGGAAGGGTCTCAGGTTTGGGACGGGAAGAAGTTGGATATCACATCTCATGTTATAGGAAGGGTCTCAGGTTTGGTATAAGCATTGAGATATCACATCTCTGCTATCAGAAGTGTCTCAGGATTGGAATGGGAAGGAGTTGGATATCCCATCTCATGCTATAGATAGGCTCTCAGGTTTAAAAAGGGAAGGAGTTGGATATCACATCTCATGCTATAGGAAGGGTCTCAGGATTGGAATGGGAAGTAGTTGGATATCACATCTCATGCTATAGGAAGGGTCTCAGGTTTGGTATAAGCATTGAGATATCACATCTCATGCTATAGGACGGGTCTCAGGATTGGAATGGAAGGAGTTGGATATCACATCTCATGCTAAAGGGAGGGTCTCAGGTTTGGAAGGGGAAGGATTTGGATATTACATCTCGTGTTATAGGAATGATCTCAGGTTTGGTATTAGAAGCATTGAGATATCACATCTCATGCTATCGGAAGGATCTCAGGTTTGGTGTTAGAAGCATTGAGATATCAAATCTCATGCTATAGGAAGGGTCTCAGGATTGGAATGGGAAGGAGTTGGATATCACATCTCATGCTATAGGAAGGGTCTCAGGATTGGAATGGGAAGGAGTTGTATATGACATCTCATGCCACTGGAAGGGTCTCAGGTTTGGTATAAGCATTGAGATATCACATCTCTGCTATCGGAAGGGTCTCAGGATTGGAATGGGAAGGAGTTGGATATCCCATCTTATGTTATAGGAAGGGTCTCAGGTTTGGTATTAGAAGCATTGAGATATCACATCTCATGCTATAGGAAGGGTCTCAGGATTGGAATGGGAAGGACTTGGATATCACATCTCATGCTATAGGGAGGGTCTCACGTTTGGAAAGGGAAGGAGTTGGATATCACATTTCATGTTAGAGGTAGGATCTCAGGTTTGGTATTAGAGGCATTGAGATATCACATCTCATGCTATCAGAAGGGTCTCAGGATTGGAATGGGAAGGAGTTGGATATCACATCTCATACTAAAGGGAGGGTCTCAGGTTTGGAAGGGGAAGGATTTGGATATCACATCTCATGTTATAGGAAGGATCTCAGGTTTGGTATTAGAAGCATTGAGATATAACATCTCTGCTATCGGAAGTGGCTCAGGATTGGAATGGGAAGGAGTTGGATATCCCATCTCATGTTATAGGACGGGTCTCTGGTTTGGTATAAGCATTGAGATATCACATCTCATGCTATAGGAAGGGTCTCAGGATTGGAATGGGAAGGATTTGGATATCACATCTCATGCTATAGGAAGGGTCTCAGGTTTGGTATACGCATGGAGATATCACTTCTCATGCTATAGGAAGGGTCTCAGGATTGGAATGGGAAGGAGTTGGATATCACATCTCATGTTATAGGAAGGATCTCAGGTTTGGTATTAGAAGCATTGAGATATCACATCTCATGCTATCAGAAGGGTCTCAGGATTGGAATGGGAAGGAGTTGGATATTACATCTCATGCTAAAGGGAGGGTCTCAGGTTTGGAATGGGAAGGATTTGTATATCACATCTCATGTTATCGGAAGGATCTCAGGTTTGGTATTAGAAGTATTGAGATATCATATCTCATGCTATAGGAAGGGTCTCAGGACTGGAATGGGAAGGAGTTGGATATCACATCTCATGCTAAAGGAAGGGTCTCAGGTTTGGTAGAAGCATTGAGATATCACATCTCATGCTATAGGAAGGGTCTCAGGATTGGAATGGGAAGGACTTAGATATCACATATCATGCTATAGGGAGGGTCTCAGTTTTGATATTAGAAGCATTGAGATATCACATCTTATGCTATCGGAAGTGTCTCAGGATTGGAATGGGAAGGAGCTGGATATCACATCTCATGCTAAAGGAAGGGTCTCAGGTTTGGAACGGGAAGGAGTTGGATATCACATCTCATGTTATAGGAAGGGTCTCAGGTTTGGTATAAGCATTGAGATATGACATCTCTGCTATCAGAAGTGTCTCAGGATTGGAATGGGAAGGAATTGGATATCCCATCTCATGCTATAGATAGGCTCTCAGGTTTAAAAAGGGAAGGAGTTGGATATCACATCTCATGCTATAGGAAGGGTCTCAGGTTTGGTATAAGCATTGAGATATCACAGCTCATGCTATAGGACGGGTCTCAGGATTGGAATGGAAGGAGTTGGATATCACATCTCATGCTAAAGGAAGGGTCTCAGGATTGGAATGGGAAGTAGTTGGATATCACATCTCATGCTATAGGAAGGGTCTCAGGTTTGGTATTAGAAGCATTGAGATATCACATCTCATGCTATAGGAAGGGTCTCAGGATTGGAATGGGAAGGACTTGGATATCACATCTCATGCTATAGATATGCTCTCAGGTTTGGAAAGGGAAGGAGTTGGATATCACATCTCATGCTATAGGAAGGGTCTCAGGACTGGAATGGGAAGGAGTTGGATATCACATTTCATGCTAAAGGAAGGGTCTCAGGTTTGGTAGAAGCATTGAGATATCACATCTCATGCTAAAGGGAGGGTCTCAGGTTTGGAAGGGGAAGGATTTGGATATCACATCTCTTATTATAGGAAGGATCACAGGTTTGGTATTAGAAGCATTGAGATATCACATCTCATGCTATCGGAAGGGTCTCATGATTGGAATGGGAAGGAGTTGGATATCACATCTCATGCTATAGGAAGGGTCTCAGGTTTGGAACGGGAAGGAGTTGGATATCACATCTCATGTTATAGGAAGAGTCTCAGGTTTGGTATAAGCATTGAGATATCACATCTCTGCTATCGGAGGTGTCTCAGGTTTGGAACGGGAAGGAGTTGGATATCCCATCTCATGTTATAGGACGGGTCTCAGGTTTGATATTAGAAGCATTGAGATATCACATCGCATGCTGTAGGAAGGGTCTCAGGTTTGGAACGGGAATGAGTTGGATATCACATCTCATGTTATAGGAAGGGTTTCAGGTTTGGTATAAGCATTGAGATATCACATCTCATGCTATAGGAAGGGTCTCAGGATTGGAATGGGAAGGATTTGGATATCACATCTCATGCTATAGGAAGGGTCTCAGGTTTGGTATACGCATGGAGATATCACTTCTCATGCTATAGGAAGGGTCTCAGGATTGGAATGGGAAGGAGTTGTATATCACATCTCATGCTATAGGAAGGGTCTCAGGTTTGGTATAAGCATGGAGATATCACTTCTTATGCTATAGGAAGGGTCTCAGGATTGGAATGGGAAGGAGTTGGATATCACATCTCATGTTATAGGAAGGATCTCAGGTTTGGTATTAGAAGCATTGAGACATCACATCTCATGCTATGGGAAGGGTCTCAGGATTGGAATGGGAACGAGTTGGATATCACATCCCATGCTATAGGAAGGGTCTCAGGTTTGGTATAAGCATTGAGATATCACATCTCATGCTATAGGAAGGGTCTCAGGATTGGAATGGGAAGGAGTTGTATATGACATCTCAGGCCATAGCAAGGGTCTAAGGTTTGGTATAAGCATTGAGATATCACATCTCTGCTATCGGAAGGGTCTCAGGATTGGAATGGGAAGGAGTTGGATATCCCATCTCATGTTATAGTAAGGGTCTCAGGTTTGGTATTAGAAGCATTGAGATATCACATCTCATGCTATCTTAAGGATCTCAGGTTTGGTGTTAGAAGCATTGAGATATCAAATCTCATGCTATAGGAAGGGTCTCAGGATTGGAATGGGAAGGAGTTGGATATCACATCTCATGCTATAGGAAGGGTCTCAGGATTGGAATGGGAAGGAGTTGTATATGACATCTCATGCCACAGGAAGGGTCTCAGGTTTGGTATAAGCATTGAGATATCACATCTCTGCTATCGGAAGGGTCTCAGGATTGGAATGGGAAGGAGTTGGATATCCCATCTTATGTTATAGGAAGGGTCTCAGGTTTGGTACTAGAAGCATTGAGATATCACATCTCATGCTATAGGAAGGGTCTCAGGATTGGAATGGGAAGGACTTGGATATCACATCTCATGCTATAGGGAGGGTCTCACGTTTGGAAAGGGAAGGAGTTGGATATCACATTTCATGTTAGAGGTAGGATCTCAGGTTTGGTATTAGAGGCATTGAGATATCACATCTCATGCTATCAGAAGGGTCTCAGGATTGGAATGGGAAGGAGTTGGATATCACATCTCATGCTAAAGGGAGGGTCTCAGGTTTGGAAGGGGAAGGATTTGGATATCACATCTCATGTTATAGGAAGGATCTCAGGTTTGGTATTAGAAGCATTGAGATATCACATCTCTGCTATCGGAAGTGGCTCAGGATTGGAATGGGAAGGAGTTGGATATTCCATCTCATGTTATAGGACGGGTCTCTGGTTTGGTATAAGCATTGAGATATCACATCTCATGCTATAGGAAGGGTCTCAGGATTGGAATGGGAAGGATTTGGATATCACATCTCATGCTATAGGAAGGGTCTCAGGTTTGGTATACGCATGGAGATATCACTTCTCATGCTATAGGAAGGGTCTCAGGATTGGAATGGGAAGGATTTGGATATCACATCTCATGCTATAGGAAGGGTCTCAGGATTGGAATGGGAAGGACTTGGATATCACATCTCATGCTATAGGGCGGGTCTCACATTTGGAAAGGGAAGGAGTTGGATATCACATTTCATGTTAGAGGTAGGATCTCAGGTTTGGTATTAGAGGCATTGAGATATCACATCTCATGCTATCAGAAGGGTCTCAGGATTGGAATGGGAAGGAGTTGGATATCACATCTCATGCTAAAGGGATGGTCTCAGGTTTGGAAGGGGAAGGATTTGGATATCACATCTCATGTTATAGGAAGGATCTCAGGTTTGGTATCAGAAGCATTGAGATATGACATCTCATGCTATTGGAAGGATCTCAGGTTTGGTATTAGAGGCATTGAGATATCACATCTCATGCTAAAGGGAGGGTCTCAGGTTTGGAAGGGGAAGGATTTGGATATCACATCTCTTATTATAGGAAGGATCACAGGTTTGGTATTAGAAGCATTGAGATACCACATCTCTGCTATCGGAAGTGGCTCAGGATTGGAATGGGAAGGAGTTGGATATCCCATCTCATGTTATAGGACGGGTCTCTGGTTTGGTATAAGCATTGAGATATCACATCTCATGCTATAGGAAGGGTCTCAGGATTGGAATGGGAAGGATTTGGATATCACATCTCATGCTATAGGAAGGGTCTCAGGTTTGGTATACGCATGGAGATATCACTTCTCATGCAATAGGAAGGGTCTCAGGATTGGAATGGGAAGGAGTTGGATATCACATCTCATGTTATAGGAAGGATCTCAGGTTTGGTATTAGAAGCATTGAGATATCACATCTCATGCTATCAGAAGGGTCTCAGGATTGAAATGGGAAGGAGTTGGATATCACATCTCATGCTAAAGGGAGGGTCTCAGGTTTGGAATGGGAAGGATTTGGATATCACATCTCATGTTATCGGAAGGATCTCAGGTTTGGTATTAGAAGTATTGAGATATCATATCTCATGCTATAGGAAGGGTCTCAGGACTGGAATGGGAAGGAGTTGGATATCACATTTCATGCTAAAGGAAGGGTCTCAGGTTTGGTAGAAGCATTGAGATATCACATCTCATGCTATAGGAAGGGTCTCAGGATTGGAATGGGAAGGACTTAGATATCACATATCATGCTATAGGGAGGGTCTCAGTTTTGATATTAGAAGCATTGAGATATCACATCTTATGCTATCGGAAGTGTCTCAGGATTGGAATGGGAAGGAGCTGGATATCACATCTCATGCTAAAGGAAGGGTCTCAGGTTTGGAACGGGGAGGAGTTGGATATCACATCTCATGTTATAGGAAGGGTCTCAGGTTTGGTATAAGCATTGAGATATCACATCTCTGCTATCAGAAGTGTCTCAGGATTGGAATGGGAAGGAGTTGGATATCCCATCTCATGCTATAGATAGGCTCTCAGGTTTAAAAAGGGAAGGAGTTGGATATCACATCTCATGCTATAGGAAGGGTCTCAGGATTGGAATGGGAAGTAGTTGGATATCACATCTCATGCTATAGGAAGGGTCTCAGGTTTGGTATAAGCATTGAGATATCACATCTCATGCTATAGGACGGGTCTCAGGATTGGAATGGAAGGAGTTGGATATCACATCTCATGCTAAAGGAAGGGTCTCAGGATTGGAATGGGAAGTAGTTGGATATCACATCTCATGCTATAGGAAGGGTCTCAGGTTTGGTATTAGAAGCATTGAGATATCACATCTCATGCTATAGGAAGGGTCTCAGGATTGGAATGGGAAGGACTTGGATATCACATCTCATGCTATAGATATGCTCTCAGGTTTGGAAAGGGAAGGAGTTGGATATCACATCTCATGCTATAGGAAGGGTCTCAGGACTGGAATGGGAAGGAGTTGGATATCACATTTCATGCTAAAGGAAGGGTCTCAGGTTTGGTAGAAGCATTGAGATATCACATCTCATGCTATAGGAAGGGTCTCAGGATTGGAATGGGAAGGACTTAGATATCACATATCATGCTATAGGGAAGGTCTCAGTTTTGATATTAGAAGCATTGAGATATCACATCTTATGCTATCGGAAGTGTCTCAGGATTGGAATGGGAAGGAGCTGGATATCACATCTCATGCTAAAGGAAGGGTCTCAGGTTTGGAACGGGAAGAAGTTGGATATCACATCTCATGTTATAGGAAGGGTCTCAGGTTTGGTATAAGCATTGAGATATCACATCTCTGCTATCGGAAGTGTCTCAGGATTGGAATGGGAAGGAGTTGGATATCCCATCTCATGCTATAGATAGGCTCTCAGGTTTAAAAAGGGAAGGAGTTGGATATCACATCTCATGCTATAGGAAGGGTCTCAGGATTGGAATGGGAAGTAGTTGGATATCACATCTCATGCTATAGGAAGGGTCTCAGGTTTGGTATAAGCATTGAGATATCACATCTCATGCTATAGGACGGGTCTCAGGATTGGAATGGAAGGAGTTGGATATCACATCTCATGCTAAAGGAAGGGTCTCAGGATTGGAATGGGAAGTAGTTGGATATCACATCTCATGCTATAGGAAGGGTCTCAGGTTTGGTATTAGAAGCATTGAGATATCACATCTCATGCTATAGGAAGGGTCTCAGGATTGGAATGGGAAGGACTTGGATATCACATCTCATGCTATAGATATGCTCTCAGGTTTGGAAAGGGAAGGAGTTGGATATCACATCTCATGCTATAGGAAGGGTCTCAGTATTGGAATGGGAAGTAGTTGGATATCACATCTCATGCTATAGGAAGGGTCTCAGTTTTGATATTAGAAGCATTGAGATATCACATCTTATGCTATCGGAAGTGTCTCAGGATTGGAATGGGAAGGAGCTGGATATCACATCTCATGCTAAAGGAAGGGTCTCAGGTTTGGGACGGGAAGAAGTTGGATATCACATCTCATGTTATAGAAAGGGTCTCAGGTTTGGTATAAGCATTGAGATATCACATCTCTGCTATCAGAAGTGTCTCAGGATTGGAATGGGAAGGAGTTGGATATCCCATCTCATGCTATAGATAGGCTCTCAGGTTTAAAAAGGGAAGGAGTTGGATATCACATCTCATGCTATAGGAAGGGTCTCAGGATTGGAATGGGAAGTAGTTGGATATCACATCTCATGCTATAGGAAGGGTCTCAGGTTTGGTATAAGCATTGAGATATCACATCTCATGCTATAGGACGGGTCTCAGGATTGGAATGGAAGGAGTTGGATATCACATCTCATGCTAAAGGGAGGGTCTCAGGTTTGGAAGGGGAAGGATTTGGATATTACATCTCGTGTTATAGGAATGATCTCAGGTTTGGTATTAGAAGCATTGAGATATCACATCTCATGCTATCGGAAGGATCTCAGGTTTGGTGTTAGAAGCATTGAGATATCAAATCTCATGCTATAGGAAGGGTCTCAGGATTGGAATGGGAAGGAGTTGGATATCACATCTCATGCTATAGGAAGGGTCTCAGGATTGGAATGGGAAGGAGTTGTATATGACATCTCATGCCACAGGAAGGGTCTCAGGTTTGGTATAAGCATTGAGATATCACATCTCTGCTATCGGAAGGGTCTCAGGATGGAATGGGAAGGAGTTGGATATCCCATCTTATGTTATAGGAAGGGTCTCAGGTTTGGTATTAGAAGCATTGAGATATCACATCTCATGCTATAGGAAGGGTCTCAGGATTGGAATGGGAAGGACTTGGATATCACATCTCATGCTATAGGGAGGGTCTCACGTTTGGAAAGGGAAAGAGTTGGATATCACATTTCATGTTAGAGGTAGGATCTCAGGTTTGGTATTAGAGGCATTGAGATATCACATCTCATGCTATCAGAAGGGTCTCAGGATTGGAATGGGAAGGAGTTGGTTATCACATCTCATGCTAAAGCGAGGGTCTCAGGTTTGGAAGGGGAAGGATTTGGATATCACATCTCATGTTATAGGAAGGATCTCAGGTTTGGTATTAGAAGCATTGAGATATAACATCTCTGCTATCGGAAGTGGCTCAGGATTGGAATGGGAAGGAGTTGGATATCCCATCTCATGTTATAGGACGGGTCTCTGGTTTGGTATAAGCATTGAGATATCACATCTCATGCTATAGGAAGGGTCTCAGGATTGGAATGGGAAGGATTTGGATATCACATCTCATGCTATAGGAAGGGTCTCAGGTTTGGTATACGCATGGAGATATCACTTCTCATGCTATAGGAAGGGTCTCAGGATTGGAATGGGAAGGAGTTGGATATCACATCTCATGTTATAGGAAGGATCTCAGGTTTGGTATTAGAAGCATTGAGATATCACATCTCATGCTATCAGAAGGGTCTCAGGATTGGAATGGGAAGGAGTTGGATATTACATCTCATGCTAAAGGGAGGGTCTCAGGTTTGGAATGGGAAGGATTTGTATATCACATCTCATGTTATCGGAAGGATCTCAGGTTTGGTATTAGAAGTATTGAGATATCATATCTCATGCTATAGGAAGGGTCTCAGGACTGGAATGGGAAGGAGTTGGATATCACATCTCATGCTAAAGGAAGGGTCTCAGGTTTGGTAGAAGCATTGAGATATCACATCTCATGCTATAGGAAGGGTCTCAGGATTGGAATGGGAAGGACTTAGATATCACATATCATGCTATAGGGAGGGTCTCAGTTTTGATATTAGAAGCATTGAGATATCACATCTTATGCTATCGGAAGTGTCTCAGGATTGGAATGGGAAGGAGCTGGATATCACATCTCATGCTAAAGGAAGGGTCTCAGGTTTGGAACGGGAAGGAGTTGGATATCACATCTCATGTTATAGGAAGGGTCTCAGGTTTGGTATAAGCATTGAGATATCACATCTCTGCTATCAGAAGTGTCTCAGGATTGGAATGGGAAGGAATTGGATATCCCATCTCATGCTATAGATAGGCTCTCAGGTTTAAAAAGGGAAGGAGTTGGATATCACATCTCATGCTATAGGAAGGGTCTCAGGATTTGAATGGGAAGTAGTTGGATATCACATCTCATGCTATAGGAAGGGTCTCAGGTTTGGTATAAGCATTGAGATATCACAGCTCATGCTATAGGACGGGTCTCAGGATTGGAATGGAAGGAGTTGGATATCACATCTCATGCTAAAGGAAGGGTCTCAGGATTGGAATGGGAAGTAGTTGGATATCACATCTCATGCTATAGGAAGGGTCTCAGGTTTGGTATTAGAAGCATTGAGATATCACATCTCATGCTATAGGAAGGGTCTCAGGATTGGAATGGGAAGGACTTGGATATCACATCTCATGCTATAGATATGCTCTCAGGTTTGGAAAGGGAAGGAGTTGGATATCACATCTCATGCTATAGGAAGGGTCTCAGGACTGGAATGGGAAGGAGTTGGATATCACATTTAATGCTAAAGGAAGGGTCTCAGGTTTGGTAGAAGCATTGAGATATCACATCTCATGCTAAAGGGAGGGTCTCAGGTTTGGAAGAGGAAGGATTTGGATATCACATCTCTTATTATAGGAAGGATCACAGGTTTGGTATTAGAAGCATTGAGATATCATATCTCATGCTATCGGAAGGGTCTCATGATTGGAATGGGAAGGAGTTGGATATCACATCTCATGCTATAGGAAGGGTCTCAGGTTTGGAACGGGAAGGAGTTGGATATCACATCTCATGTTATAGGAAGAGTCTCAGGTTTGGTATAAGCATTGAGATATCACATCTCTGCTATCGGAGGTGTCTCAGGTTTGGAACGGGAAGGAGTTGGATATCCCATCTCATGTTATAGGACGGGTCTCAGGTTTGATATTAGAAGCATTGAGATATCACATCGCATGCTGTAGGAAGGGTCTCAGGTTTGGAATGGGAAGGATTTGGATATCACATTTCATGTCATAGGAAGGATCTCAGGTTTGGTATTAGAAGCTTTGATATATCACATCTCATGCTACAGGAATGGTCTCAGGATTGGAATGGGTTGGAGTTGGATATTACATTCTTGCTATAGGAAGGGTCTCATGTTTGGAATGGGAAGGAGTTGGATATCACATATGGTATAGGAAGTGTCTCAGGTTTGGAACGGGAATGAGTTGGATATCACATCTCATGTTATAGGAAGGGTTTCAGGTTTGGTATAAGCATTGAGATATCACATCTCTGCTATCGGAAGTGGCTCAGGATTGGAATGGGAAGGAGTTGGATATCCCATCTCATGTTATAGGACGGGTCTCTGGTTTGGTATAAGCATTGAGATATCACATCTCATGCTATAGGAAGGGTCTCAGGATTGGAATGGGAAGGATTTGGATATCACATCTCATGCTATAGGAAGGGTCTCAGGTTTGGTATACGCATGGAGATATCACTTCTCATGCTATAGGAAGGGTCTCAGGATTGGAATGGGAAGGAGTTGTATATCACATCTCATGCTATAGGAAGGGTCTCAGGTTTGGTATAAGCATGGAGATATCACTTCTTATGCTATAGGAAGGGTCTCAGGATTGGAATGGGAAGGAGTTGGATATCACATATCATGTTATAGGAAGGATCTCAGGTTTGGTATTAGAAGCATTGAGACATCACATCTCATGCTATGGGAAGGGTCTCAGGATTGGAATGGGAACGAGTTGGATATCACATCTCATGCTATAGGAAGGGTCTCAGGTTTGGTATAAGCATTGAGATATCACATCTCATGCTATAGGAAGGGTCTCAGGATTGGAATGGGAAGGAGTTGTATATGACATCTCAGGCCATAGCAAGGGTCTAAGGTTTGGTATAAGCATTGAGATATCACATCTCTGCTATCGGAAGGGTCTCAGGATTGGAATGGGAAGGAGTTGGATATCCCATCTCATGTTATAGGAAGGGTCTCAGGTTTGGTATTAGAAGCATTGAGATATCACATCTCATGCTATCGGAAGGATCTCGGGTTTGGTGTTAGAAGCATTGAGATATCAAATCTCATGCTATAGGAAGGGTCTCAGGATTGGAATGGAAGGAGTTGGATATCACATCTCATGCTATAGGAAGGGTCTCTGGATTGGAATGGGAAGGAGTTGTATATGACATCTCATGCCACAGGAAGGGTCTCAGGTTTGGTATAAGCATTGAGATATCACATCTCTGCTATCGGAAGGGTCTCAGGATTGGAATGGGAAGGAGTTGGATATCCCATCTTATGTTATAGGAAGGGTCTCAGGTTTGGTATTAGAAGCATTGAGATATCACATCTCATGCTATAGGAAGGGTCTCAGGATTGGAATGGGAAGGACTTGGATATCACATCTCATGCTATAGGGAGGGTCTCACATTTGGAAAGGGAAGGAGTTGGATATCACATTTCATGTTAGAGGTAGGATCTCAGGTTTGGTATTAGAGGCATTGAGATATCACATCTCATGCTATCAGAAGGGTCTCAGGATTGGAATGGGAAGGAGTTGGATATCACATCTCATGCTAAAGGGAGGGTCTCAGGTTTGGAATGGGAAGGAGTTGGATATCACATCTCATGTTATAGGAAGGATCTCAGGTTTGGTATCAGAAGCATTGAGATATGACATCTCATGCTATTGGAAGGATCTCAGGTTTGGTATTAGAGGCATTGAGATATCACATCTCATGCTAAAGGGAGGTTCTCAGGTTTGGAAGGGGAAGGATTTGGATATCACATCTCTTATTATAGGAAGGATCGAAGGTTTGGTATTAGAAGCATTGAGATATCACATCTCTGCTATCGGAAGTGGCTCAGGATTGGAATGGGAAGGAGTTGGATATCCCATCTCATGTTATAGGACGGGTCTCTGGTTTGGTATAAGCATTGAGATATCACATCTCATGCTATAGGAAGGGTCTCAGGATTGGAATGGGAAGGATTTGGATATCACATCTCATGCTATGGGAAGTGTCTCATGTTTGGTATACGCATGGAGATATCACTTCTCATGCTATAGGAAGGGTCTCAGGATTGGAATGGGAAGGAGTTGGATATCACATCTCATGTTATAGGAAGGATCTCAGGTTTGGTATTAGAAGCATTGAGATATCACATCTCATGCTATCAGAAGGGTCTCAGGATTGAAATGGGAAGGAGTTGGATATCACATCTCATGCTAAAGGGAGGATCTCAGGTTTGGAATGGGAAGGATTTGGATATCACATCTCATGTTATCGGAAGGATCTCAGGTTTGGTATTAGAAGTATTGAGATATCATATCTCATGCTATAGGAAGGGTCTCAGGACTGGAATGGGAAGGAGTTGGATATCACATTTCATGCTAAAGGAAGGGTCTCAGGTTTGGTAGAAGCATTGAGATATCACATCTCATGCTATAGGAAGGGTCTCAGGATTGGAATGGGAAGGACTTAGATATCACATATCATGCTATAGGGAGGGTCTCAGTTTTGATATTAGAAGCATTGAGATATCACATCTTATGCTATCGGAAGTGTCTCAGGATTGGAATGGGAAGGAGCTGGATATCACATCTCATGCTAAAGGAAGGGTCTCAGGTTTGGAACGGGAAGGAGTTGGATATCACATCTCATGTTATAGGAAGGGTCTCAGGTTTGGTATAAGCATTGAGATATCACATCTCTGCTATCAGAAGTGTCTCAGGATTGGAATGGGAAGGAATTGGATATCCCATCTCATGCTATAGATAGGCTCTCAGGTTTAAAAAGGGAAGGAGTTGGATATCACATATCATGCTATAGGAAGGGTCTCAGGATTTGAATGGGAAGTAGTTGGATATCACATCTCATGCTATAGGAAGGGTCTCAGGTTTGGTATAAGCATTGAGATATCACAGCTCATGCTATAGGACGGGTCTCAGGATTGGAATGGAAGGAGTTGGATATCACATCTCATGCTAAAGGAAGGGTCTCAGGATTGGAATGGGAAGTAGTTGGATATCACATCTCATGCTATAGGAAGGGTCTCAGGTTTGGTATTAGAAGCATTGAGATATCACATCTCATGCTATAGGAAGGGTCTCAGGATTGGAATGGGAAGGACTTGGATATCACATCTCATGCTATAGATATGCTCTCAGGTTTGGAAAGGGAAGGAGTTGGATATCACATCTCATGCTAAAGGAAGGGTCTCAGGTTTGGTAGAAGCATTGAGATATCACATCTCATGCTATAGGAAGGGTCTCAGGATTGGAATGGGAAGGACTTAGATATCACATATCATGCTATAGGGAGGGTCTCAGTTTTGATATTAGAAGCATTGAGATATCACATCTTATGCTATCGGAAGTGTCTCAGGATTGGAATGGGAAGGAGCTGGATATCACATCTCATGCTAAAGGAAGGGTCTCAGGTTTGGAACGGGAAGGAGTTGGATATCACATCTCATGTTATAGGAAGGGTCTCAGGTTTGGTATAAGCATTGAGATATCACATCTCTGCTATCGGAAGTGTCTCAGGATTGGAATGGGAAGGCGTTGGATATCCCATCTCATGCTATAGATAGGCTCTCAGGTTTAAAAAGGGAAGGAGTTGGATATCACATCTCATGCTATAGGAAGGGTCTCAGGATTGGAATGGGAAGTAGTTGGATATCACATCTCATGCTATAGGAAGGGTCTCAGGTTTGGTATAAGCATTGAGATATCACATCTCATGCTATAGGACGGGTCTCAGGATTGGAATGGAAGGAGTTGGATATCACATCTCATGCTAAAGGAAGGGTCTCAGGATTGGAATGGGAAGCAGTTGGATATCACATCTCATGCTATAGGAAGGGTCTCAGGTTCGGTATTAGAAGCATTGAGATATCACATCTCATGCTATAGGAAGGGTCTCAGGATTGGAATGGGAAGGACTTGCATATCACATCTCATGCTATAGATATGCTCTCAGGTTTGGAAAGGGAAGGAGTTGGATATCACATCTCATGCTATAGGAAGGGTCTCAGGATTGGAATGGGAAGTACTTGGATATCACATCTCATGCTATAGGAAGGGTCTCAGGTTTGGTATAAGCATTGAGATATCACATCTCATGCTATAGGACGGGTCTCAGGATTGGAATGGAAGGAGTTGGATATCACATCTCATGTTATAGGAAGGATCTCAGGTTTGGTATTAGAAGGATTGAGACATCACATCTCATGCTATAGGAAGGGTCTCAGGATTGGAATGGGAAGGAGTTGGATATCACATCTCATGCTATAGGAAGGGTCTCAGGTTTGGTATACGCATTGAGATATCACATCTCATGCTATAGGAAGGGTCTCAGGATTGGAATGGGAAGGAGTTGTATATGACATCTCATGCCGTAGGAAGGGTCTCAGGTTTGGTATAAGCATTGAGATATCACTTCTCATGCTATAGGAAGTGTCTCAGGATTGGAATGGGAAGGAGTTGGATATCACATCTCATGTTATAGGAAGTATCTCAGGTTTGGTATTAGAAGCATTGAGACATCACATCTCATGCTATAGGAAGGGTCTCAGGATTGGAATGGGAAGGAGTTGGATATCACATCTCATGCTAAAGGGAGGGTCTCAGGTTTGGAAGGGGAAGGATTTGGATATTACATCTCGTGTTATAGGAATGATCTCAGGTTTGGTATTAGAAGCATTGAGATATCACATCTCATGCTATCTTAAGGATCTCAGGTTTGGTGTTAGAAGCATTGAGATATCAAATCTCATGCTATAGGAAGGGTCTCAGGATTGGAATGGGAAGGAGCTGGATATCACATCTCATGCTATCGGAAGGGTCTCAGGATTGGAACGGGAAGGAGTTGGATATCCCATCTTATGTTATAGGAAGGGTCTCAGGTTTGGTACTAGAAGCATTGAGATATCACATCTCATGCTATAGGAAGGGTCTCAGGATTGGAATGGGAAGGACTTGGATATCACATCCCATGCTATAGGGAGGGTCTCACGTTTGGAAAGGGAAGGAGTTGGATATCACATTTCATGTTAGAGGTAGGATCTCAGGTTTGGTATTAGAGGCATTGAGATATCACATCTCATGCTATCAGAAGGGTCTCAGGATTGGAATGGGAAGGAGTTGGATATCACATCTCATGCTAAAGGGAGGGTCTCAGGTTTGGAAGGGGAAGGATTTGGATATCACATCTCATGTTATAGGAAGGATCTCAGGTTTGGTATTAGAAGCATTGAGATATCACATCTCTGCTATCGGAAGTGGCTCAGGATTGGAATGGGAAGGAGTTGGATATTCCATCTCATGTTATAGGACGGGTCTCTGGTTTGGTATAAGCATTGAGATATCACATCTCATGCTATAGGGAGGGTCTCACATTTGGAAAGGGAAGGAGTTGGATATCACATTTCATGTTAGAGGTAGGATCTCAGGTTTGGTATTAGAGGCATTGAGATATCACATCTCATGCTATCAGAAGGGTCTCAGGATTGGAATGGGAAGGAGTTGGATATCACATCTCATGCTAAAGGGAGGGTCTCAGGTTTGGAAGGGGAAGGATTTGGATATCACATCTCATTTTATAGGAAGGATCTCAGGTTTGGTATCAGAAGCATTGAGATATGACATCTCATGCTATTGGAAGGATCTCAGGTTTGGTATTAGAGGCATTGAGATATCACATCTCATGCTAAAGGGAGGGTCTCAGGTTTGGAAGGGGAAGGATTTGGATATCACATCTCTTATTATAGGAAGGATCACAGGTTTGGTATTAGAAGCATTGAGATATCACATCTCTGCTATCGGAAGTGGCTCAGGATTGGAATGGGAAGGAGTTGGATATCCCATCTCATGTTATAGGACGGGTCTCTGGTTTGGTATAAGCATTGAGATATCACATCTCATGCTATAGGAAGGGTCTCAGGATTGGAATGGGAAGGATTTGGATATCACATCTCATGCTATAGGAAGGGTCTCAGGTTTGGTATACGCATGGAGATATCACTTCTCATGCTATAGGAAGGGTCTCAGGATTGGAATGGGAAGGAGTTGGATATCACATCTCATGTTATAGGAAGGATCTCAGGTTTGGTATTAGAAGCATTGAGATATCACATCTCATGCTATAGGAAGGGTCTCAGGATTGGAATGGGAAGGAGTTGGATATCACATATCATGCTATAGGGAGGGTCTCAGTTTTGATATTAGAAGCATTGAGATATCACATCTTATGCTATCGGAAGTGTCTCAGGATTGGAATGGGAAGGAGCTGGATATCACATCTCATGCTAAAGGAAGGGTCTCAGG